>NC_046660.1:139425821-139442569 GCF_010883055.1 Belonocnema kinseyi
TCTCTCTCTCTCTCTCTTAGTAAGTCGTCCACCCTTTCTTTAACCCTTTCCATCCCATCCTTATTGTATACAATCACGTAATTATATGTTACCCCTCCTATCTTTACTGTCCTCATTAGCACACCCTCTCCCTCTACATGAACTTCTTCTTTTAGTGCATCTCTAACCCCTGTTATAATTCCCCCACTAGCCCTTCCTTTCCTATTTACTCTGACTGCCTCGTGTAGCATCCACCTATAACCCCTTGGCAACTTTGGCTCTACTATATCCCATTCCTTTCTCTCTACCCACGCCTCTACCAGTCCGACCTTATCAAATTTCTGAATATACCTCCAGAAATCCTCATCTTTCTTCTTTACTGGTGCTACGTTAAAGTACATCACCTTTATCACTCCACATCCTGCTTTAATTCCACCCCCCTACTTCCCACGAAACTAATTCCCCTGCACTACCTTCAACTCCTCCTTCTCCTCGTTTGATACCCAAATTTTCTCATCTATTTTTATATTCCGATACCCTACCTTCGCCGCTCTCCTTTCACTCCTCTCCTTCCTCACCGTATCGTTTAGCATTCTCTGCACATCCCTTTCCTTCCTCGTCAAATCTTGATCGATGAAAACCTTCTTGTCCTTTATCCTATTTTTGTTACGCATTACCTCCAATTTTTCTTCCCAGCTCTCCAATTCCACCGCCGCCACTTCATTCTCCTTTCTCCCCTCCATACTAACTTTCCGTACCTTGCCCTTAACCTACCCTATGCTCTGTAGCAGCGCTTTCACCCCCTCCCTTTCCTCCACACTCTTTAGCTTCAATCCACGTATTACAATATTATTGCTCCTATTTGTCTTCTTTGTTCTCTTCAGCTCCATTGTCCTTACCCTGTCCCTATCCCCTCGCTCCTCCTTTTGATCCCTACGCTCTTCCAATCTCTCTTCTGTCATATTGTCCACCCTCTTCCAAATACCTTGCTTTTCGCCCTCCCGCCCGTCAACCAGTTCCATTTCCGACGTTCCCTTCACTTTCTCAAGCCTTTTTCCGCCTTTTCCTTCCACACCCTAATCTCTTCTTCCATCCGCTTCATTTTATCCTCTTTTTCCTTCCTTGCCGACACCGCCTCTCTCTGCAATCCTCTTACTTTCTCCCTCAACTCTTTTACTTCCTTTTCCAATCTCTCCTTCTCCGTCTGCCTCTCTATTTTTAAGGGTGGGGACCTACGTGCCCGTGTGCTTTGTTAAAGCTACTCCATAGCTCGCTTTTCTCCAGACTCTCCACTGTCTTTTTTCGTTTTAAAGAGATGCTTCCACTCATTTACGCATGACAATCTCTCCCTCGTCTTGTCGCTTCCTCTTGACCACAAAACTCCCGCTTCCTTGTCAACTTAACTTCACTTTCCCTATTTAGCCAAATCCCACCCCACCTTTTGCATAAACTCCGTAAAATCTTCTCATCCCCTGTCACTGCACACTTTCTCATTTCGGCCACTAACATGAAAGTCCAAAGTCGGCTTTGGATAGCAATTGAAGATCGAATTTTCAATTTTTAGAAAAAAGAAAAAGGTCCCCATTTAAAGTTATTTTAC
Organism: Belonocnema kinseyi; assembly: GCF_010883055.1. Classification (NCBI taxonomy): domain Eukaryota; kingdom Metazoa; phylum Arthropoda; class Insecta; order Hymenoptera; family Cynipidae; genus Belonocnema; species Belonocnema kinseyi. Next base: position 139,427,401 of record NC_046660.1, read on the forward strand.
TTCCAACTGTAACTATTTACAGTTACCATATGAAGTAACTTTAAGGTCTGAAAATACTAACGAAAATTATAATACATACAAACTTAGTTTAAAGAGAAATAGCATTAGTTACAGTAGATAAAAAATAAAAAATTTATTTTGGCAAATTAACAAGAAAGTATATTCAATATAAAATTCGTATACTTTTTTCATCAGCCAATAAATTGATATGTTCCCTTTAATTTTTCGGCAAGACGGGGGTTAAGTACCATACGGTCACCCGTCTTCGGCTGGATGTAGCGGTAGGGATGTTTCGAATCAAAATACCGAAATAATTTGATCGCTATGCGTTCAAGGTTGGTTGCTCTTAAAATAGCAGAGGTTATCTTGGATGAGAGAAGTCAGTGGTCGTATTCAATTCTGGGGTTTATTCCTTAATGGGTCCAGAGAGAGGAGGCAGTTGATTGTGATGCTCGCTCGAGCTCGTCGAGAGGCAGACTGACTTCTGTAAAAAAAGGTGTAAAACTAGTTAACGAGAACCTAAGATGCTGAGACTGTAAATTTGCCAATTGGCAGATGATATGGCATCCCATCTTTCTACGCTGGTAGGTGGTTTTGCTTATTGTAGTTCAACCAAGCTCATTTAATTTTCATAAAATTTTTTTGTTATTCTATGTATATGGTCCGAGATAAGAGGAAGCTTTTCTTATGCAAATCGCTATTCCTGTTTCTGAGGGAGGCATTAGTGATCATTATCAAGACTTTATTTTGAAAGCGTTGTAACCTTGCGATACTACAGTTTGATGCGCTACTCCATACAGGTGCTGCATATATGAGAACTGGTCTAATAATCATTTTATAAAGCAGTGGTTAATTCTTAATACTTAATTTACTCTTTCGGCACATAAGGCAGTACAAGATGCCTCAGTTTTGACGGCATTGACATTTAATTTCCATTTATCGAAAAATACCACTATAAATATGATAAATTTTTGTAATTTATCCATAGCTATACTGGGGCTCTAAGAAGCAGAATACAATGCTGCATCGTCGTCAAATAAAGATCGCAATATTCCTTGTAACGTCGGTATATCGCTAATGTGGTATAAAAAAGCGGGCACCATTGCCTCAACCCCCTATCCATCCAGAAACCTCAGGGATTCTCTCTCCTCCTCTTACCCTATCATTCGTCTCCGCATATCACTCATATTACCTCCTTACCCTCTCGATCTGCCAACACCATCGCGTATATTTTGTACCCCGTATTCATGCAGACTTAAAATGGCTTTATTCTGACTTTGCTACTTTTATTTTTATTCTCAAGAGTTGAGCCCAAGCCTCGATGACTTCAAGAGCATAAAGAATACCAGTCCTCGTATGCTGCCTTGGGGCACACCCGCTCTGTTTAAAATATTTTTTATAGCATCTTTTAAAAGCTAGTCAACAAAAAAAACTCATACGTCAATGCTTCTGTCTTTTGATTTAGTGCCATTTATTATTACATTAAATTTTCTTTTGAAAAGATAAGATTGCGCTAATTTAATTAAATAACTTGGATTTTTTTCGCTAAGTTTATATATTAGGCCATTATGCCATATGGTATCGAATGCCTTTTCGAGGTCAAGGAGAACCATGACCGTGGACATATTTTTGTTACAGTTATTACTAATAGTATTTACTAATTTAATTAATTGTTGAACCGTGCTTCTATTCTTTCTAAATTCAAACTGCTCTGGAATTAATAGTTTATTTATGTTTTCAAAGTGCAAAAATCTATTAAAAATTATGCATTCAAAAACTTTGGCTATAGTTGGCAGTAAACCTATAGGGTGATAACTTGCCGGCAAAATTTTATACTTTCCAGCTTTGTGGAAAGGCAAGATGTTTGCAGTTTTCCAAGCATTCGGAACGTAACAAAGCAAAAGACAGGGAATTAAAAATGTGAGTAGTTTGAACAAATGCTTTTTTAGGCATATTTTTAACAAAATATTTTGGATTCCATCATGATCCGTTGCCTTCCATGACCTGTTGTCAAGACAGCTTCCTTAATTTCGCGGGGCGTTGCCAGTTTAACTGTGTCTAAATTACGTGCAGAGTTCACAATTTCTTTGTACCTAATGTTGACCAGCCTCTCAGTATGAATATCACCTAATCCTTTGTAAGAAAATAAACTAGTTCGTAGTGATCTGCAAGTACATTCGTCTTTTCAAAATCGGATACAACTATCCCACTTTTACCGTGTAGAGTTGGAATTCTGTTAATATTATTTTTTCGTACAAGACATTTAGCCATTTTCCATAAGGAATTGTCCCTAACGGTAAGGCTCACTAATTGTAAAATGATTTGATGAAACAAATCAATCCTTTCTTCGACCGTTGATATTTATTGATTTCAAATCATAGATTTTTAATTATTTATGTCTTACGGTCCAATCGTAAATCGAAAAAGAATTTTTTCGATTTACGATTGGACCGTAAGACATAAATAATTTGAAATCAATAAGGCTCACTAATTTATCATCCTATCTTCTTGAAGTTGCTTAATAAAATGTGTCAAGTTAATATCAAAGTTATGAAATGTTCGCTTGAGTGTGGCTACGTCTGTGGCATCTTTAATGGCACTGGTGAGCCGATCAACATTCTCATTTATATGTATCACAGACATCCTTAATACTAGAAGTAAGTTCTAGATTCTTGTTAATTTTGCTTCGAAACTTATGCCAATCGGCTCGCTTATAATCACAGAATCCAGCCTCATTATGCAACTGGCCTAATAATTTATTAATTGACATAACAACATGTATGTGATCTGAGTATAATTCATCAAAGGTATCAATAATAATGACGGAGTCAATATTCTTTAATAGACCTATATTTACTACACTAGGAGGCTCTTTAGAGTAAGGATACAAAGTACAATTATCTGGATGTAGAACATTAAAAAAATTATCAGCGGAAAAAGCGTAAAGAATTTTACCATCATCGTTCATATTTTTGCAATTCCATGCTGAGTTTTTGGCATTAAGATCCCCATGTAATAATGCTTTGTTGCCAGTGATAAAGATTTAGTTTAATTCTCTAGGATTTATCTTAGCTTTGGGAGGGCTATAAGCAGAAACTAATAATGTGTTATGACAGAGTCGAATAGCAAACCATTTGAGAGAAGCAGTGTTTAATATAACTTCAAAATAGTTAATTATATCTTTGACTAGAGTTAGGACCTCCCCCCTGCGCGTTGTCTCCTAACCTATCCTTGCGTACAACATTATGAGGTTCATGATACTAAACTAATCGTAGGTGGCAGCACCGAGCCGAGTACTAGACCCACTGTCAATGACTTACGAATTTCAATAGAAGAAATTTTGTGAATGATTGTAATGTGCTATTTGTACCTTGTCAACATCAAAAATACATTTTTCAAATTTTTAGCAATATTTATCATATAGCGTTCGTAAAATGTTCATAAATCCTCTCTGGCTGTCACTTTTAATGTGAGGTTAGGATTACTATAGTTTACTATATATCCCATTTTATGAACAATTTCCACTAACAGTATACATTACTCTCCTATATAAGCACTAAACACATATTTAGAGTTTATATACCCTCATATATTAATTATAAGCAACCGCATACCAAGCGCCCCTCATCGACAGAGGGTCTAGTATCCGGCTCGGCGCTACCACCTAAGATTAGTTTTGCATCATGAACCTCATAAACGTATTCTAAGGTGTCCTCTGCTGGTACATTTTTGTTTGTCTGGTGTGTCGAGACGTTTTGCCCATGAAACGGTCTGGTAGGCCAGAGGGGTGGATAGGCATGAAGTGTCCTTGCAGATGGTAGTGCTTACCTCTCCCGTGGCTGCTCCATCGGATGTTTCCTGGTTCTGGCATGAATTCTTTCCAGTCTTTTGATGTATGTTGGGCAGCTGATATCATTTGCTTGATGCTCGCCTCCAGAATTCGAACATTTAAGGAGCTTTTTGAGATCTTTAGTTTCTCCGTTCTCTATATCTTCCTCCTCCGGGTAATTATTCGTGAGATGCGCCTGCGCACACTCGACACATTTCGGCAGATTTTTGCAGTAGGAGCTTCCATGCACGAATAACTGACATCTGCGGCATTGTGTAACACGTCTACTGTTTCTGTAATTGTCCCAATATATTCTCACTAGGCACAGGTACTTCACTTTTCTCACTACACTTCGAGCGGAACGGATGAGTAAATACGCTGTATGTGAGCCATCCAGCTTGTTCTTTATAATCTATTAAGTCATTTTTGTTTTACGCGAGGATGGAAAGTCCTTGTCTGAAAAAGTTAAATCTTGTCCTTTTAGAGGCTCTTGCTTCGTTGATTTCCTTCATGACCAATCCTTGATTATTAATTTTAGCGGTTAGCACAATAGTTGGTATCTTCTGCTTGGGCTTCTTGTTAAAGAAAAGGATCCCAGATCCTCTCTACAGAGGACCGAGAACTATGACGACAGAATTCCCAGATACTCTTAGCAGAGGACCGAAACGTAGGATGAAATTCCCAGATCCTCTAGACAGAGGACCGAGAGGATGAAGAACAGCTTGCTTGCAAAAGCTTGAAGAGAACATTTTGTTGTAGGGTAAAGGAGATTATCCCTAATTCGAGGTTAGGATTAGGCGAAATTATTAAGTCGAGATTTCAGGTTAAGTCGGGGTTTATTAACCGGGCTTCACCCAGCAACAGTTTATTTCTTGATGCACAACAGGAAATTCGGTAAGAGCTCGCGAGTCGGAAGACCACCTTTACCGGATGGTGACTGGTTTGGTACTGACTAGGAGCTCACCGCGAGAGAAGGGGTCAACCATCTGCGAGCAAAGCTGCGGCGTGATTTGCACCCAATCGATTAATTGATGTATCGACGTATCGATTCATCAAAGATCGCGGCTGGCGCGTGAAAATTCAAATGAACTAAACTTATTTGATTGTAAATTGGGTATTAAGCCGTAGTTAATATAGTGGGCTGTTACAGTCTGAATTTTTTTGGTTAGTTGGGAGCTGTTGTTTTGAGAAGCGTAATAGAATATAATTTCACAGAAATTTAATTGTGTAACAATCCTGGGGGCTGTTACCTTCAAAACAACAACTCACAACCCATCTTTCTTAAAGCTTTAAGTTACATATTTACATACTAATAATTGCTTTTTCGATTTTACCAACTTTTACTTGTTAATCTTTTTACCTAAAGGAGAAAAGTATACGGGTAGTAAAATTAAAAAGTTTTTTTTTTAATAACTTATGTACTATAGGTTTACCGATGAGTTTCTACTATTATTTACTCTTCAATCCTTTTTACCTAAAGGAGAAACGTATAATGGTAGTAAAATGGCAAAAGTATTTATATTAACTTACAGTACTAAAGATTTACTGATGCGATTTTACTATTATTTACTCGTTAATCCTTTTTACCTAAATGAGAAACGTATAATGATAGTAAAATGGTAAAAGCATTTTCCTTGACTTACCTTGTCCATTCTTCCACTCTTCAGAAACCTTTCCTTGTGGGGAATATGCTGTCCTTCCTAGGTCGGCCTTGCTTGGGTGGGGGCTCTTGTACGTCCGTCAAGAGATACTTTCCATTGATTTTTTCCTGTAACCCGACCCTTTGAGATTCGAAAGCGACTGGAACAGCTGGTTGTGGTGACCCGTCCCTGCTATTCGGACCCTTTACTGGGACATTTGGTTGAGCAGGCTCAATCTCACCTGGGGGTTTTAGCTTTTGTCCCTCAGGTGTCTCGTGGAAAGTGGGATTTCCATCCTGGATGTGATCGATGATGGCAGAATTGGTTAGTGCCTTCCCCTTGTCTCGAATAGCGGAGAGTGGGGGTTGATGATACGTATGAGGATACATCGGACGTAGATCCTTCTCGTTTACGTTCACCAACCTGCCATCTTGGTCGATGCAGTAAATCTCATTATTGAGAATGTCCTTTATTGGATAAGGACCTTTCCAGCGTATTGCCAGACCTGCGTTAAACTTCTCCTTGTCGAACATCTTCCAGGCGAGCGACTCGCTCGGAAGAAGATTTCTGGGCATCAGAAATAAACCATTCTCCTGGTTGTTTTAGTGATGCTCCAAAGAGGATCTGACTGGGCGTTTTCCCGGTAGCAGCGTTGCATCGGCTACGTAGATTAAATAAAATCTCAGGTATTCTCGCGTCCCAATCTTTATGGGGGTGATCCACCAAACGCAGTCTCATCCCCGTTTTCAAGGCTTGATTTCGCCTCTCCATTGGGTTGGCCTGGGGGTGATAAACTGGCGTGGTCCAGGCTTCACAATCCCAGTTTTCACAATCCCAGTTTTCACAGGCTTTCTTCCATTTTTAACTGATAAATTGAGGCCCGTTGTCAGAGAGTACAGTCCGCGGATATCCAAAGCGCTGAAAGACCTCTGATTCGAGGATCCTGATCAGCTGTGGAGCTTTTGAATTTCCAATTCGGTAGGCTTCCACCCAACGGGTGTGTAAATCAGTGAGAACAAAGAGGAATTTCTTACACCGAGAGGAGCGTGGTTCTGGCCCCATCAAATCCACAGCTACTGTGTCCCACGGAGCCCGTGCTTGGCGGGGTCTTTGTGGGGGTAGTTGAGTGGTCCTAAGTGGCTTACAAGAACTGCAGAGATGGCAAGCCTTTACGTACTCCTGTACCTGCTTGCGCATTCCCTCCCAGTAGAAAATCTCTTGTATGGATCGTAAAGTTTCTTCTGTTCCAGGATGGCCAGGAAGACCAGCATCGTGGTATTCATATAAGACTCGTTGCTGTGATTCGTCTGGAACACAGAGTAACCACTGGTTCCCGGACAACCGATAAAACCCAGAATTGGACAGTATGTAACGCTGGTTGAAAGATTCTTCTACCCCAGTCGGATTGGCTTTATCTGCGATGAACTGCCACCTTGTAACTAGCTTGGTGATGTGAGGATCCACTTGCTGCGAACGCACAATCTCCTCATAAAAATTGTCACTTCCTAACTGGGCCAATAGGACAGGACTTTTCTTTGGCTCAAGAATCGGGAGCTCTGGAGGCAAAATTTGTTGATTTTCGTCAATGTCCATTTGGCGTTTCACAGTAGGATGAATAAGAGTGCACGTGAAAATTCACTTCCCCTAATGGTACGCGGATGAATGGCGAAATGGAACTTTTGCAAAAAACTATACCATGTTCCAAATTTAGTCTTGGATTCCTTAGTTTTCTCTAGCCAATTCAGGACCGTGCCCGTGAGTTTTAACGTGGAAGTGTCGTTCCTCTAGAAAAGGGCGAAAATGTTAATGGCCAATACCAAAGCATGATCCTCCTTCTTCATAATTGGGTATCTGGCTTCCGTGTTACCAAATTTCGCACTTGCGTAACTCAACACCTGATTAGTTCCTTCTGGGGTTGACTGATATAAGACAGCCCCCATCCCAGCGGGACTGAGATCTGTTTGAAGCCATAAAGGCCAGTCCGGGTTTGGCCTGGCTAGCCGTAGATTCTTTTCGAATAGGGCTTTGATTTGTTCGAAAGCTTTCTCGGCTTCCGGAGTCCATCGCCAGCGGGTGGTCTTTTTCAACAGGTCGGTGAAGGGGGCAGATACCTCTGAGAAATTCGATACGTATATTCGAATCCAAATAGAGACTCCCAAGAATTGCTGAAGCCCCCTACGTCCTTCAGGAGGGGCTGCTTGTAGTATTGCCTGTACGTGTTCTTATTGCGGTTCATTATATTCTGAGGAGATAAGATGACCCAAGTACCGAATTTCCGTTCTTTAAACCAAACGGCATTACCTTGAATTCATAGGTGCCGCCGTGTGGTACGACAAAGGCCGTATATTTCTTTGAGTCAGGATGTAGGGGCACTTTCGAATATCCTGTACGTAAATCCAGTGTTGAGAAAACACTGGAATTCCGAAATTTTTTAATTGAGTCCTGAATTCGGGGTAGTGTCATCCGAAATCAAATTTAATTTACGAAAATCGATGCAAAATCTTTGCTTCCCATCTTTTTTCTTGGCCAGCACAATGGGTGAACTGTACGGTGATTGACAAGGTTCAATGACTCCTTCGGCCAGCATTTCCTGGACTTGTTCTAAAATCACACCTCTTTTCTCTTCAGAACAAGGATACGGTCGCAAACGAAAAGGCTTGAGACTTGTTAGCCGTATTTCATGTAGAGCCGACTGAGTTTGGGTTAACTTTCCTTGAGGATCCATGGTATTTTGGAATCGTCGTAAGAAGGCATTGAATTCGTCCTTGCAACCAGAGGGGAACTTGTTCTCTACCTGGATCACCAGGGATTCAGCTTGATGGCATTCAGGCATCCAGTTCGTTGAATAGAGGGTGTATCTGGTATCCCTACCAACGTAGAGTCTTCCCTCCGGAATATCGATACAGACTTTCTAGTCATATATCCAGGGTAATCCCAGAATTAACTGTTCGCGGAGTTCACTGCTGATAAGACATGGCAATTTGATCTTATGACGCCCAAAGCTGATTGAAAGGGTTACTTTACCTTGGGACATCATAATTGCTCCGGGTGTGGCTAGATCTACTTCCTGGATGCATTATTGCATTATTATTGATTTTTTCAGCTCTTCACTTAGGTTATCCGGATGAATGAAGTTTTCAGTAGCGGCCGTATCCAGTAATCCTACGATACCATCCCCATTTAAGTGACATCGGATTCAGGGTAATCGGAGATATTCTGTGGAAGTTGGTGATAAACTGGCTACAGAGAGCCGGGGGCGGTGGGGGGTGACTTGTCCACCGCCCGTCGCCAGTTTTCCGAATCAGAGCGTTGTCTGGCAGTGCGTTCGGCCATTTTCTTCTTATATACGTGACAATCCTTATGAAGGTGGTAACCCGGACAATGCCAACATTTGGCAGTAGTACCTGGGGTCTCCACCCTCGTTGGAGGTTTCCGTTCTTCTTTTTTAGCCTTAGCACGGTTTAACTCCCTCTCATCATGTTCAGCTTCGACAGCCTGTGATAATAGAGCCTCGAAGGTCGTGGGAGCAAAAGCTCTGATTCCGTGCCGGATGCCCGGGCGGATTAGTTCCATCAGAGCTATAACCAAACTTTGCTCCGAAGCCTGGGAGTACAGTCGCTTATACAGCAGTCTCTTGCGATGTAAGAACACACCTACCGATTCCTTATCAGTTTGTCGGACGGAATAAAGTTGGGCTTGTAACCTTCCTAAGATAGTCGGCGAATCGTTCTGTTTCAGAAGAAGATCTTTAAACTGGTCCCAGGCGAAATTTAGTCCTCGGTAATCCTTCCACCATTGTAGAGCCCCGCCTTTTAACGAGGAGACTGCGGTTATTGTTTTGTGGATTTCCGGGATATGCATATTAGAGAAATGAGTCTCAATGCTGAGAAGAAAAACTGCTGGGTCCTCATGATCTTTTCCCCAGAATTCCGGAGTCAGATTCATTCGTGGAATGCCTTGAAGCAATTCTCGAAATCTATGCCAGGAAGAGAGGGGGATCCCGTCAGGGCCTATTTGCGGTCCCTGATTTGCCCCTGGTAATAGGTTGGATAGGCTACTGAATAGCTAGGTGGATGGGCTCCATGATATAGAGCCGAAGAGGTTGCTGGGGCGCAGGTGGGTAATCTGATGTGGGAGCAGCCTGGTAGACACCTTGATAAGCCGCCGGATAGGTATGTGGGTAGGCTCTTTGATAAGTTGCCTGGTAGTTTGTTGGAGGAGTAGCCACATTTGTGCCTTGATTGACAACTGGATAGTTTTCTGCATGAGCAACCATATTTGAGCCTTGAATGATAGCCGGATAGTAAGCAGGGTAGGCTACCTGATAAGCTGCCTGATAATTGGCTGGACCGACGACACTGAAACGGAAGCTGGAGGCATAATCTCTTGGCCTCCTGGGTTTGAAAACAGCTGAGCGCCAGATGAATATCCAACCTGGGTGCTTGTCGAGCCGTTCGGATGCATTCCTGATGAGCCCGAGAACGTTCTGGCATAATTCTCCGAACATGCATTGGTATTTCCTGACCCTGGATCTGAGATCGCGGGAAAAAGGCTATCTGGCATATTTGTTGGTAGAGAAGCCGGAAAACCCCCAGTGAATGCTCCTGAGATTGACGAAATCATGGCATTCCCGGGAGGTCTGGGGAAGTTAACGGTTGTGGTAATCAAAGACGACACTGGCATACTATGGACTATTGGACTCGTGAAGGTGATTGATGTGGTGTGAGTTCCAATCGGAGATAGTGTTATCATGGGAGCAGTGTTCGTAGTATCCAAAAGGTTGTTTGAAGATATAATGGGCACAGTCCTGATAGGAAGACTGGGGGTTATATCGCTAGACGTACTCACCCCAGAGAAACTAAGTAGAGAGTTGGCCCCTTCCCCTGGGGATTCGAATGTCGATATAGGGGTGCCATCTGCGAACATTGTCCCTTGCTGATCCATGGCAACAGCTGAAAGAACCTTTTCTTCGGGTGGAAAGCCTCGAAAATACTCTGAAGTTTCCGAAGAGGAATCACAGGTTGGGTTGAGCGCCACTGGGTTTTGTTGTTCACTCCCGGAAGTGATGGGAGTCGAAATCGTTGCTACGGCCCCGTGAGACGGGTTTGACTGGTGTCCGTGTGCTCATTGGTGGTCCTGGCTAATCTGGCATGATAATTCGGAATATTATCCAATATTCACCTTTTCGAAGAAAGATCTACCACTTTAGGCGCCATAAAATTTACAAGCAATTTTTTATTTTATAAGGTAATGGTTCATGTAAATACGCAAAGAATGAAACATTTATTCATTGGATTCCAAATTACGAAAGATCAGTCGGATCGTCGAATAAGAGTTCATGATAATTTCGATCGATGTAAAAAAAAAAAAACAAGATTTCGACACACTGTGGCTGGCTGGGGCCGGCTGATCATCGACTTCAGCTTTTTGGGGCAAAATACACTTTTTTCGTGGTGGTAACGTGGTCCATCATGTTGACTGGAATGGAATCCCAGATCCTCTTGGTGGAGGACCGAGACTTAGGTGGACAAAAAAATCCCTGATTGATCCTCTTTTCAGAGGGCCGAGAAAGTAATAAAGAAAGATCGAATCCCAGATCCTCTCTACAGAGGACCGAGAACTACCAAGAAAAAATTCCCAGATCCTCTCTACAGAGGACCGAGAACTACCAAGAAAAAATTCCCAGATCCTCTTAGCAGAGGACCGAGACGTAGGATAAAAGTCCCCGATCCTCTATACAGAGGACCGAGAATAGCAAATTAATCAAAAAGAAAGGGATCGCAGATCCTCTCTACAGAGGACCGAGAACTATGACGACAGAATTCCCAGATCCTCTTAGCAGAGGACCGAGACGTAGGATGAAATTCCCCGATCCTCTATACAGAGGACCGAGAATAACAAATTAATAAAAAAAAGGATCCCAGATCCTCTAGACAGAGGACCGACAGGATGAAGAACAGCGAGCTTGCAAAAGCTTGATGACCACTTACAGTTGTAGGGTAAAGGAGGTTATCCCTAATTCGAGGTTAAGATTAGACGAAATTATTAAGTCGAGATTTCAGGTTAAGTCGGGGTTTATTAACCGGGCTTCACCCAGCAACAATTTATTTCTCGATGCACAACAGGAAATTCGGTAAGAGCTCCCGAGTCGGAAGACCACCTTTACCGGATGGTGACTGGTTTGGTACTGACTAGGAGCTCACCGCGCAATCAAAGATCGCGGCTGGCGCACGAAAATTCAAACTAACGAAACTTATTGGATTGTAAACTAATATTAAGCCGTAGTTAATATAGCGGGCTGTTACAGTCTGCATTCTTTTTGGTTAGTTGGGAGCTGTTGTTTTGAGAAGCGTAATAGAATATAATTTCAGAGAAATTTAATTGTGTAACACAATAAAACCTCAACCAAGTCAGGTTAATTTTTAATAACAAAAAAATGAGATTTGTTCATAAAAGGAGATTAATTTACAAAACGATTGACCAAGAAAGATGAATTTCCAGTCTAATTAAAACTTTTCAAAGAAAGAGTTGAATTATCCACAAAAAGGTTCGTTTTTTTAACAAAAAAAAAAGAGTTTGTTTGAATTCAAATATAGTTAAATCCAATCAATAAAGCCTCAGCCAAGACAGGTTAATTTTCAATAACAAAAAATGAGACTTGTTTACCAAAATAGATTAATTTCCCAAACGAAAAAGCAGAATTTTAAAGCAAGAAAGAAATAAAAATTTAATTGAACTGTTCAATTCTTAAGCGAAACAGACGAATTTTATACAAAACCTTGCAATTTCAAAGCGTAAATATGAATTATAACAAAAATTTCTTTTCTATGAAATTTTGGAACTTTCTCCCAAAATAGTACAATTTTGAACAAAGTACATGAATTCTCAACAAAAAGTATACTGCGTGGTATTATTTTAACAACAAAAGATATTTAGTTTGAACAGAATTTTCAACAAAAGAGCTGTATCCATAACGAAAACAGGTAAACTTTGTATCCAAATAGTTGAATTTTTAACAACAAAATGAGATTTTTGACTGAAAATGTTCAAACGAAAAAGCCAAATTTTGAACTAAGAAAGAAAAAACACTTACACTAAATTGTTGAATTTTTAAATTAACTGAACTAACGCAAACAGCTTAATTAAATGTATATTATCCAATTATTGTAGGATGAGACATGAATGGTAGGATCTATGACCTCCACCAGGTTGATGCGTTAGGATTGTGGGAGTGTTCCACAGAGTTACTCACAACCAGAAATTCACTTGATTGATTTATAAACAAAAGATGTCGTTGTCTCCTGCAGTTTTTGAGGCAGATCTATGAAAGATTTGCCAGCACAATTTATTAACATAAGACATAAAGATAACAAAGGAAATAAAGATAATAAGCATTAAGTATTTCGCAGTATAATAAGTATAGAATTTGTTTAAACTTTAAAAGTTCTTCTATTAGTTTCTTACTCAGACCATATGCCCGTTCCATTAAGACCAAACGAATTACGGCTTAAGGCATATATAAAACAGCGACACCTTAACTTGTGCCTAAGGTCAAGTGGAATAAAGAGCAAGGTGAACAATTTAGAAAAAAGTCGAGTTGGAGTGCGAAATTCCAGTAGAAAGACGACGAAATTAATATTTTAAATGGTGCACTGATTCCCTTTATTATTCAGGCTGCCGGCTCTCTGGGGATGCTTAAAAATATACCCAAAATTAGAATTTACAAACCCTGGATTGATGGCGAGTGCAAAAAAAGGTCAAGTAAAAGACGCTTTAAAAATGGGGAAAAGTCTCATTTTGGTCTAGAAAATAAAAGCTCTTTCAAAGAACAGAAAAAAAACTTAATTAAAAATTATTAATTAGTAAAAATAAAGTGTATTAAAGTGGCGCCCAACTTGTGAGGTACTTCCCATGCTTTTATGACACAAAATAAGGATGAAAATTTCAACCCGTTTACTTAGAGATGTTTTGCTTTAATGGACACCATTGCAAAAATCTTCAATCAAACATTAGAAAATCGGTTAAAATTGTGGGCAGAACGGACGAAGAGTATTCCAGAATTCCAGTCAGGTTAAATTCAATTACACCAATCCAGCTACGTCGGATTGGAGGAAAATTATATGCACTTTTTGTATATTTCGAGAGCTCCTTGCCATTTGAGGACCATTGCAGGCTTTGGAGTGAACTATTTATTTTGGATGTAAAAGAAAAATTTATTAAGGTTTGCAAGAACCTCTACGAGCGGACATCAACTGCGATTCGTACAGGGCAGGAAATTACCAATTGGGTGGAGGTTGCAAAGAGGGCATTGCAGGGGGATACATTGAACCTCTTAAAATTCTCAATTTATATCAGCGATTTGGAAACCTAAAGCAAGATCTCAGAGGAGTTTTGATCGACCATAATCTTGACATCATCCTCCTGGCATATGCTGATGACATAGTTATGTTGTCTTACTTACCCTGCAACCTTCAAAGGAAAATTAACATTTTACGCGAGTAAGGTGTAGGAAACGTCTTATTTATGAATCAAAACAAATCTAAAGTAGTAGTTTTATAGAAGAGTGGACATAAAAATCTCAATCCTTTTTTTTACAAGAAGACCTCAATAGAAGGGGTTCAGGAATACATCTACCTGGAGCATAGTCAGGAGCACTTTTGTATACGATGCGGAAATTTGGGGTCCCCGATATGTGGACTCAATAGAAAAAGTAAAAACGTCTTTTTACAAAAGACTTTTCTCATCACCGACGTGTGCACCATATTACGTAATCAAAATAAAACATGTTACAACATATTAGCGATGTATTTCAAAGTATATCACATTACCCACGGGATTTTTTCTGTATTCGTTTAAGTGTTTTAACACTGCGATCGCTAAAATCGGTATCTTATGTCGAATAAATCAGTATAAGTACTGTATAATTGTATCAGAGATGGAACAGCTTTGTATAAATTCAAAGAATTTTAAATAAATGAATTGAATTGAACTGACACCTTTCAGTTTATCCTTAGACCAAGAGATCAACCTGGGTGGTGAGACGTTAATAAATTTTTCTGAGCGTTACAATGTGGTTCTTTTTTTATACACCCCCAAGCGGTAAAATTGTGAGGAAATCAAAGTAATATTATAAAGTAAAATGATCCTAACCCAACACATTGATTTCCTCTCTCAGACACTTGTTTTGCCAATAGAAATTGTAACTAGCTATATGGAGGCAAGAGTTTGGAACTTTCGCCGTCTTTGTTGCTCTAATATTCTGCGCACAGCAAAGGTAACGTAACTCGGTCTTCCCTACGCGCCTACCCTCTCTATATTCCCTCCCTTAATGCTGGTAGAAGAAGAGAAGAGACTCGGGCGAAAATGAAAGAAGCGGCACGATTTCCCCTACTGCGTTGCTTCCCTATAAAAAGGCCCTTCGTCAACACGTAAGGCAGCCCCTGTCGGTCATCGGACCGCTGAAAACACCTAGTGCATCTAGTGCGGAATAAAGTTTTTAATCCAAGCTATGCTGGGCTCTCTTACTCTAGGCAACGAACGCCCCCTCCATTCTCCCTAAATACACCATCATCTCTTTCCATATCCTATCTTCTGGTAAAATACAGCTAGAAGTTTCGCACCTACCTTTCAATCAACTACCTGCTGGTAAAACAGAGCAAGTCGGTTTCCTTCTCCTTTTCCACCCACCGCTTGCTGGTAA
>NC_046660.1:139442579-139452549 GCF_010883055.1 Belonocnema kinseyi
TAATATACAGCAAGTGGATTTCCTCCCCCTTTTACACCCACCGACAGCTGGTCAAATACAGCAAGCTGTCTCAACTCCATTTTCACCCTCTTCCCCCCTGCTGGTAAAATACTGCAAGTGGGTTTCCACCAACTTTTTGAACCACCGCCTGCTGGTAAAATACAGCAAGTTGTTTTTCATCTCCCCTTTCCACCTACCACCTGCTTGTAAAATACATTAAGAGGATTGCTTCCCACCGCCTGCTGATCAAATGAAGAAAACGGTTTCTCACCCGCTTTTCACCCACCGCTTGCGGGCAAAAGACAACAAGTGGATTGCCTCCGACTTCCATCCACCGCTTGCTTGTAAAATACAGCAAGCGGTTTTTCATCCTCTTTTTCCACTACCCTCTGGTGGTAAAATACAGAAAGAAGGTTACCTCCCTCTTTCCACCAGTTGCCTGTTGGAAAAGTAAAGTAAGCAACCTGCCATTTCATCACATATTTACATGTCCTTTTTCCGCCCCCCCCCCCCCCCCCCCAATTTTTTGCTGTGACTACCGCCATTTATCAACAATTTCATGGCACGCTACCATAAGTGACTACCCCGCACAGCAACCCCTTTATTTTCCACTCCTATCACCTCAAAGTTGCTTGTAGCAATTTCAAGTGGCAGATGTGAGAATAGTACTCCAGTACAGTTCATTTTTATAGGCCATCAGGGTAAAAGTGTAGTAAATCACGCGTTTTGTTATGCTGACTCCTTGGGAAAAAGCGTTGAGGGCATATAATGATATAATGTGTTGTAAATTAAAAGGCTCGTAAGAAATGTAAATTATCTCAATTTTCCGAATTAGATACTAGTAATCATAGGAAAATAAAGAAGGCTTACCTTCGAGCTACAACTTTGGCAAAGAAAGAATTTTTGAAGCGATCGAAAATTTTCTAACCCTGTTTAGATTATGCTCGATGAAAAAGTTGATAACTTTCCCATAACAGAAATTATTCGTTTTCGATATTTTGTCATGTTTGGAATAGTTTAGTGGACAACTCTCCCAAAATTGTGGTCAAAATATTCATAAATTCATGTTTCGGAACGAGAAAAAGTAAAAAATGTTGCTAAATTTTCTTTACAGTATAACACCGTTTTTTCCGTTTATTGCGAAAAAGTCAAAAGACACAACTTTAAAAAAAATAAAGATGTACCACAAAATTGTGGAATCCAGCCAGAAGTATGCCTTGTCTATTTGAAATGGAAGAGCTCGAGAGGTAAGACTAGAAAAATTTAACAAGTAGGTTTGCCACACAGAGCTCCAACCGGGGTGTTGTAGTAACCTGTAAAATGGACAACTCTATATTTTGAGCAGATCAGGCTGATTCGATGCTTCCCTTGTGGATCAGTTGATCGTACATACACCCAGGCTCAATAGGCCTTCTTGTCCGCGTCGCAGAATCCATGAGCCTAAATCTGAACTGCATTTTGAATGAGTATACAATGGCCAAACTTAGTATTATTAAGAAGATGCACCTGATTTTTAGAATAGTGAATCTTTTAACAAAGCTTCTGTATTTGTCCTTGTAGAGCCATCAAGAACTGACAGCCGACAGGATTTTAACCCAGAAACCAGAGTATACTTTTTCGAATGTTTTTTGCGCTGAATTCGAATCTGAGGTCCAAATTGCTCAATTAGCTCTGGTTTATGAGATATCCTAACCTAAAAGTGCAAAAATCGCGATTTTGGGTTATATTTAAGGTTGTGTTATGTTTGTGAGTTTAGGATTTGGGGGTTTAGAGCTTGCAGGTTGGAGGTTTGTGGGATTGGGAATAGTGGGCTTATGGTTTCTGTTTAGACTTCATGGGCTTACGGTTTGTAGGTGGTAACGTGCTTCAAATACGGGTGAAGCTTATTTATACGCCCTTGAGTTTCATGTCTTCTCGTTTTCGAGGGTGAGATCTAGTGACGGGGACCATTTTTACGTAATTAAATTGTACTGGACCCAAAGTACCCGACAAGATTAATTCACCGTTTGAATTTGAAATATCTACAATAGCGTTTGCTAAGACAACCGTTGTGTTTGTTCGAACAGAAGGGAGTATGTTCACACATGGCCTTGAATGACAATTGATGCGTCGTTGAAAGTCCTTTATGAAATTATCACACAATGACTTGGATATATCTATCTTGAGTAGACATACTTTTCAATAAGGAACATGAAAGAGGCAGATAGATTTCTGAGCAAATAGGACACGAAATTTAGCTGGTATTTTCATTCTGAACTAGTGTTGTTGTGTTATACGATTGAAAGTGCTTAAAGTTGTTTTAAAAGATGGATTTTTAGAAAAATGAGCTTGATTTTGAGCTGAAATGTGTTTTCTTACCAATTTTGACCCTTCAATGAATAGATGTTGGAGAAACGCCCTTATGTCTTTAATAGGAGGTACGTCTATTCCGTGTCGAGACAAAGATCGAACATGGCTATCACCTATATCTTTTCGATTATTGTACTGAGTTTCTAAGATTTCCTATGCGACTGGATAATTTGTATTCGTCGTTTCGAGCGACACAAGATTTTCCGCGGCTTTATCCTTTAAATAGACTTTTAAATAGTGCCATGAGAAGTAGGCTTTTGGATTTTTGGCTGTTCAAAAGGAGAGAACGGTTGAAAAGAATTTTTGCGTGATTAACAGAGATTGCCATGTGCTTCCAACGCTATACTCGCTTGGTGGGATGAAGGGGAAGCCACTGAAACTGATCTTTTTTTCGTTTTGTTAGTTAACTCACTGATTGAGTGGAAACGATTTTCGAAGGAGGAACTTTCTGACTTAGTATCTGTATCCTTCTTGTCAGTGGTTACTGATAACGGAGTTAAAACCAGTTTTAATTTTAGATCCAGGCATATTTCATTCAAAAGAACCAGTGAAAGGACTTTTTGAAAAATCAACCGGAAAAAGGATATATTTATATTATAATTTAAACTATCTGATTCACCTTAATTTAAAAAGAAAATTGCGATACGTCGTTAGAAGTTGTGCTAATACTACATATAAGTCGTTTGGGACGATGATTGCAAGCTTTCTGGAACTTAGATAATTCCGGGTACTAGAATTGATTTCAGATACTGGAACTGACTCCGATGTTACACTTTTCTCTTTGATGCTGTATTGCTTTACAATTTCGACTCTAAAGCAGCGGTCGTCTTGGAAATGATGATTTTTGAAAGTAAACTTTGAAAATTTACTGTAATGTTTCTTAATTACCACTTGCGAATGTCTGAAAGTCACTCAAGTATTTTGTTGTCGTAAGAGCACTTATGAAATGTGTTTGTCTCTTTGAGCACAGTGTGAACGTCACATTTTTTTGATAGTATGACATGGCCTTAAGAAAAAATTTAATAATTGTTTACAAAATTATTTATGATAATCAAATGTACAATTGTTGATTACTTTGTTGGTTAACTATCACAATTAAATTAATACTGATTATAATGAAAGAAAAAATCAATTTTTTAGTGGAGAAAATCTGCATATCAGCCCTGTTCGAATGCTCGATTTTCCGCGTCATTGCGACGTTTCGTTGCATAGCTACAACAGATTCTTTTTTTGACCTGCTCGAAAAATAGACGGAAATTTTTACTGTGAGTGAAAAACAATTCGTTTATCGTTCAGTGATAGTGATTTCTGCGAAAAGCTATACGTACATCGATCTGTGGGCTATTTTTGCCAGATAAGAAGGCATCGCCGGTAATTCTTTAAAAAAATTTTTTATTTCTCAAACACCCTTACTATTTTTTGACATTCGAGGAAAGATGGATCATATTTTTCGAGGAGATATGGATCAGTTACAAACGTTATTATACTTTGTTTATTATTACTAAGCGACTTATTGCCGTCATTTGAAGTGACAATTTTGAAGGTTATGTGCAGGGCCCGAACAATTTTGGTGTGCAGGGTCGTACTTAAGTTGAAAGGGCCCGGGTACCTTTCTTACTTTCTAATTTTCATCTTACTTTTTACTTCTTCATTTTATTCAAAACACTTGAAAATAAACAAATTTATGATTCTTAGTCAATATTTGTACTAAATATGATGGTATCACTATTTTTTTATTCCTAATCCATCTCTCCTCGAATTTTTTTTTCAAACGTCTCTCACGGTGTCAAATATTGATACAATGAAAGTTTTATTTGCATGGTTCTCTTCACAAGGACTGAAACTAAAACTTGCTCTGATACTAAAATTTCCTACTGAAATTTTAAATCATAATAAATAAAACAACAAAAATCATGGATTGTGGATTCACCGGATGAAGAGATAATAGCGCAATTTAGCGATAGACCTCTCCCATAAGATCTATTTGACATTATTTTACATAATTGAAATGTTTATTTTTTTGTATGTTTCATCGCACAACAAGGTCCTCATGTTTAAATAAGGTGCAAGGTCGTTACGAGAAAGTACAATTTTATTTTATTTAAATTTGGCTACTGATTTTTCTGATTCTCCATATTTTTAGATTTTTTGTATTAATGCGCCTAAACTTTACTCGCACAACGAAGTCTTAACATTTAAATCAAGTGCAAAGTCGTTACGAGTATCGCTCCAGTTTTAGATTTACATTTCAAATAATCTACTCCATTAAGATTTTAAAGGAAGTAAAGTAATTCACACTTTGTTCATTCAAAATTTAGAGTGTGATAATGCACAAAAAGGTATCCATTGTTAAATGGAGTGCAGAGTCGTTACAATCATCCCACACGTTTGTATAATTGATTTTACAAGATTCCCACAATTTTATTCAATCCACAATCAAAAATGTAATCATTCACAACAAGGTCTCTATCGTTGTATGCAGTGCAGTGTAATTTTACAGTTGATTTTTCAAAATTTCCCACAATTTTCTTTAATCCACCATCAAAAATGCAATCAGGCACAATAAGGTCTCCGTCGTTAGATGGAGTGCAGTGTCGTTACTAACATCGCACACATTAAATTTTATTTGTTTGTTGAAAATCCCAAAAAACTCACGTTAATTTTGCAAATTCCAAAATGAATGGAGGATAATTTCTTAAAGACAAGAAGGAAAATCACAGAAGAGGAGCTCTCCTTGAATCAAATTAGTATGACGTCAATTCACAATTAGAAACGGTGTTCATTTACAGTTTTCCTTGAATGGAGGAGCAATTAACCAATCACGTCACTCCTCGGTGAAGCTCTTGGAAGAAGAAGACCTGGTGCCGATGTCGGGATCAATATACAAAGTGCATTGGTCCCATGCTTTCCCCGCTTATTGACTGATGGCGCGCGCAATCGATCTTATGATCAAGTGATTTCGTGAATCATCCCTTAGCTCTAACTGGCTGTCCACTTTTGAGTCAGGGGCATATAAGTATAAATATTCGCCTGTAGCTTTTATTATTAAATTCCAATTATGAAAATAGAACAGACCCTCTCACGTCGCTTAAGTGATCCACTTAATCACCTTGGAGGAACTGATCCGCTTGGAGATACCATATCTACTGAGGCCCACAAATAGGAAAATTTTGAAATAATGTATATTTTGATGTTCTTGCTAAATAAGAAGGTCCAAATTTTGGCAGTTTATTCGTTAATTGCTTCTTCATGGAGGATGTTTGTAGAGACTTCATTAAAAAGATTTTTTATACATTTAAATTTAATTCGACCCCGGGAAGTAGAAAATGCAATTTTTTTAAACTGTCCGTGTGTAATTAAATGTTTTCTGATTACCATGCCTCGAAAAATAAAAGAGCTATGATTATGAAATTCGGGTGATTTGCAGCTCTAAGTGGTTATTCAGGTGAAATTTCCATCAACCCTGTTGATGTAGCAATAATGATTTATAAATTAAAAAAATATATTGTACTTTATATTATGTATTTGTTCGCCTCTTTTGAGACATATCGAATGGCATATTGAAGAACCTTTTGTGACCTTGCTTCACCTGATACCGTTTTTTAAATGCTTAAACAAAATTATTTACCTTCTTTAAATAAGGAAAATATAGTTCAAGGAGATTGTGTATAATGTTTCTATAAGATAAATTGATTTACTACCTGAAAATTAACACTACTGTAACTTCAAAAGTGGTTTGGTGCCCACACCCACGACTCGTTCTAAAAACGTAGCAATAGTCACGAAAAGAAACCTTTAGAATCAAGGTCGCAGAAGAATTCGAGGCGCGTAACGAGACAAATCGCAATCCGGTTCAACACGCGATGGCCGCGAAAAAGTGGGGAAACAGAAAAGGTGACCCAACAAAGAAGGATTCTAAGATGAAGTGTTTTAAGTGTGATAAAGTTGGTCATCGGGCGAAAAATGGCAAGAAAGCGAAAAAGCCAACAGAACAAACTTCAAGCGCTAAATATTCCGAAGAAGATTTGTCTATGTTCACAGTGTTGGATGTGTCAACAGACAAAAATTTAAAATCGGAAATGGTGCGAAAGTTAATGGTTGGTGTCTCGATAGCGGTAGTACATCTCATATGTGCAACGACATCGAATTGTTCGCGGAAATGAATAAAAATTATAATCGGGGAAAACTTAATCTAGTCAGTAGTGCAACTACGGAAATACTGGAAAAAGGTATCGCCTCATCTGTGAAGGAAGTCAACGGCACCAGAAAAGCGGTAAAATCTCGCAACGCCTTGTACGTCGCGGATTTACGTACAAACCTTGCCTCGGTCGAAAAAATTACTGATAAAGGTTATAATGTAATTTTTACAAGCACCAAGGCCGAGATAGTTGATCAAGACGAGAAAGTGTTGTTTACTGCGAAACGTGAAAAGGAATTATATTATTTTCGAGATCCAGACGTCTCCGAGTGTAAGAAAATTTCCGAAGCAGTCGCCGCGGCTAGGAAGCCGAAGAAAAATTCCCTTGAAGATTGGCATATCAGGCTGGGACATTTGAATGTTCAATCTCTTCGTCAGGCAATGAGAGGCGTCAGGCAGACGCTTCGGTAGTGAAGTTTTAGTAAAGGACAGATCACCAAGTTTAGGAAAAATCGAGCCGCGAGCAGAAGAAGGAATTTTCCTGGGTTACAGCGCGGAATCCAAGGCATACCGTGTTTGGCTGAAGGATAAAAGGAAGGTGACAACATCTAGAGATGTCATTTTCTTGGAGGAAACTCCGATCCGTTCGACCGAGGGTGTCAAGGATTTTTGTCCGAAATAATTTCTTCAGCAAAAATCATCAAGTGATTCTGACGAAACAGAATGCGACGAACCCGTTTTCAAAGTTGATCTCTGCAACAATCAAAACTCCGATCATCCGGTCATGGAGGATGTGCAAGTGATTCCCAACGATGAGGGTGGCTAGTTTGAAGAAAATTCTTTGGCAGGCGAGGGTTTCGTTGGATTTGATGTTCCAGATTCTGGCCAAGGCTTTACCCAGGCCTAAACATGAACAATGTCTTCATTTACTAGGACTATCTAAAGTGTAAATTGTTCATCCAGAGGTTGTCTCAAGGGGAAGTGTTGGATTTGTTAATTTAAATGTGTTCATAACCATTGTGCAAGACCTTTTGTATCTTTTTATCTGCAATTATATTGTTCTTCATTCACAAATGCTGTGTTTGTTTCTATGTTCTAGTTTCCCTGAATATTGCTAACAAGCGCCTATGTAACTCTTCATCTATCTTTTCTTCCCTCGTTAGTAAGCTACCAAGGTATACGAATTCATCGACTTGTTCAATTCTCTCATAATTTAATACAATGTTGTGTATTATTATATCACCCTTTCCTTTGAAGACCATAGTTTTAGTTTTATTTGCGTTAATGTTGATGCCCATGCTCTTCATGCTTGCATTTAGTTTATTCAACATTCTTTGCAAGTCTTCAAATTACTGCGATAACAACTTTGTCATCTGCGAACGCTAATCCACGTACCCTTACTGTTTCGAGATCCACACCTTTTTCCTCTAAAAGAGCCATTCTTAAATACTTGTCCATGATTAATATAAATAGCCATGAACATAACGCATCCTTGTCTAACACCTTGCATAATATCGAAACAGTCACTAAATTTCCCGTTTACCCTCACACTCGCTTTGCTACCCGTATTTATTGTTTTTATAGCTTGTAGGAGTTATACATTGACTTCGTAATCTTTCTAGGACTTCCCAATGTGTACTTCTAAATACCTTGTCAAAATTTTTTTCTAGGTCAACAAATGCACAGAGAATATTTTCTTACTCCAACTTTTTCCTGTGATTTATCTTAAGCTAAATATTTGATCCTTACATGATCTTCCGGGCACAAACCCACTATGGACTTCCCAAATCTTTTCTTCTGTTATTTTCATTAGCCTACGAATAAGTATTTTTGAGTATATTTTACTTACAGTACTTGATAAGCTGATCCCTCTGTAATTATTGCAGTCGTTTTTAACTCCCTTTCTTTTGGCTATGGGTATGATGATCACTTTTTTCCAATCATCTGGGACTTCACCCATCTCGATACATACATTTATGAATTCGCACAGTCTATGTGGTATGTACTCGACATCGCGTTTAAGCATTTCAGCGTTAATACTGTCTACTCCGGCAGCCTTACCGTTTTTCAAGTTCTTAATTACAACTCTAACCTCAGTGACACCGACTTTACTATTTCTCATGTTGACAAATTCTGTACTTTTGTTTCCCTTCATTTTTTTATAAAGCAATTTCTTGCTTCCTTCAAAGTCGTTTTGTATTTTCTTCTCTTCTTCTGCTCTAATTTTATCTTTACTTTCCTTAATTAATCGTTTGAATATTCTCTTTTTGTGTCTGTAATCATTTATAATTCTATTTCTTTCCTCGTCCCTAAGACCTGCGATGTTGAAAGTTCTCCTGTACCCTTGGTTTTTTGTTTGCTTTTTGGGCAGGCTGAATTTCATCATTCCACCATGCATCACCAGACATTCTTCCTACAATCGTGATAACATACACTTCCATCGCACATGTAATAATTATATCCTGGAACTTATTCCATGCTTTCGTTTATCTTATTTTGAAAATCTATTCGTATACCCGGTTTCTGTAGGTTCTTAATTTTGATTCGCGTTTGTTTCTAACCTAGGTTCATTTTGGAGACCAGAAGGTTATACTGGGCATTGCATTCAGAACCCCTCATGACCCTTATATCTTCGACTAGCTCTCTTGGTCTTTCATTCGCAACAACAAAGTTAATTATAATGTGACCATTTCCTTTAGACCAAGTGTACATTTGGATCATTTTATGCATAAACCAAGTAGTTGTAATAAACAGGGCCTTTTCTAAGCATAGGCCAACTAATTTATCCTATTTATAGTTTGTTCTTGGATCCACAAAATTATCTAGCACTCTTTCTGTACCCTGATTTTCGGTGCCCACGCATCCATTCATATCTCCTAGCAAAAGTATTCATTCACCATGATCGCCAATATTTATTGTGTCATTTAAAGTGTCTCAGAAAGCGTCTTTTACTTCTCTGGGATCACTATCAACTGGGGCGTAGCACGCTATGATAATCAATCTCTTGATTCCTACTTTCATTCTAGCCCACAGCAGTCTGGGAGATAAAAAATCTTGATCTCCGAGGTGCTGCTTCGCTCTTTTATTCAAAATCAGACCTACTACTTGCCTACCTAGTACATCATTATCTACTCCACACACACATAAAATATCTGCTTTCCTTACTTATAATTTTTCGTAATTCTTTTCCTTTGAGATAATTCACCCCCCCTAGTATTCCAAACACCCAGTTTCCATTCGTCGCCTGAAATTTGACCTTTACATTTACCGTGTGCATGCCTATTGTCAATCAAATTTCCAGTGCTTTTCGAGACTATTTTATTGTTTGTATTATTCATTGTTTGGATTATACCCCCAACTACCACATTTATGCTATAAGTTTATTATTTTGCGAGTCGAAATCATGTCCAAATTAAGCAATAATTCTTCATATGGTGGAAAGTATAGTTATAATGTCCGTTCCACCAAACTTCAGTTAATAAG
>NC_046660.1:139452559-139458317 GCF_010883055.1 Belonocnema kinseyi
GATTCGTCTTGGGTTTATGTTATTGTGCTGAGAATCTTAGATTTCCAACTTGCACTTTTATTTCGCGGTAAAAACTTTTACAAATTTTAAAACGTTAACAATTTGACTGTATTAACCGAGATTTTTTAAAGTCATGATTTTTAGTCGACAGGAAAAGCAAGACAATTGTAAAATTACACTGGCGTCTGCTTTTTTGTTGGTTTTTTTATATTGGTGAAATGCGTCTGTCTTTTGAAAATTCTACGAAATTCATTCAAGTGATAGAAATAAATTTTAAAATTCTTAAGAATCATGTTAAAAAAAACCCAAAACCTTGTATACCATATCCAGGAAATTTTTGAAATTTGAAAATTTGATTAAATTGAAGAAATTTTATGAAATTTGTAGTTGAAAATGCTTGAAAATAATCGTAATAAACTACGTGAAGGAGATTAAAGGCGAAAAGTAGGAATTTTCTTAAAACGCATTTTACAGGCCCACTGTTAGAACTTAATAGTCACATCTAGTACAAAATTCCAACATGTAAAAGCTAGAACACTGAACAAAATATATGGATAAAGCATTTCGATGTGATTTGGTGTCGTTTAGGGCTACAAAATTATCAAGTTTAGAGCAATGCTACAAACCTAAAAAAGTGAGGTGGGGCGAGTTGAAATGGAATGCCTTGTGTAATTGGTGTAACATAATGCTTTGCATGTCGCTTGTATTTGTCTCTGTACTTGAATCACTGTCGGTCAATATAAAACTTTCAAACATCTGTCCCACAGTGACTTTTATAGCAAGTTTTGGTACACGTAAATTGTTATTTGCTTATAATAATTAATCTGTTTTCGAAAACAGGCTAAAAGTTGAAAAAAGAATAAAAGACCAGCAACGAAAGCAGCGAGTCACCGAAAACCGGAAACATTTAGCTAATGTGCGAGTTGTACAAAAGAATCTGGTTTTCGTAGTTGGTTTACCAATGCGGCTTGCGGATCCCGATGTGAGTATATTACAATTTTATTACTTTCGTCTATATTTTTCAGTATTTAAATACAGTGAAACTCTGAGACTGTGCCGGTTTATGGGCTGACGGTGGGCGGGAACTAACTCTGAATATCTGCACCCCGGATGTAAACAGTCCGGGGCATAAGAACCGTTACAGGTGGATTTTACTGCGTGGTAAAAAATGTTTTGAAAATTGTTTATTTAATATAGAGACAAGGGTAAACTAAATATTTAACGGGAATGAGGAAGAAAATTTGTAATTAAACGTTAAAATAAATGTATTTCTTCCTTACTTACTTTAAACGTCTGTGGGCCGTTGAGCATTTCTTTGTAAAGTAGAGCCTCCTCTTCAATAATCGTTCCAGATACTCTGTGAAACGAAAATCACGCACAACTACGTAATTGCATAATTCTTGCGTGTACTTTGTTTTCTTTGTCGAATCGTAGAGCCAATTGGTAGCCACGACAGCACATTAATCCGATCAGTCTTGTCGGTTTCAGTTGTCATCGGAGACCCACTGCTTCTCGACAATAGCTCGCCATTGTGCTTATTCGCGTGTACCTCCCGCTTCGAGTGAACTGTTGGCATGTTATGACGCATTTACACAGGTAAGCACATAGGGTACAGCGCCTTAACACATCGCTTCTGTTTCGTCATGCCTGAGCAAACACCACACACTCCCCGCAGCATCTCTTACGCATACTCGCGGCGCGGTGTCAATTCTTGGAAGAACTATACCAGGAGGCCCTATCTCAGAGTTTGACTGTGTCACCTTTCTTATCCCCACTCCGCGCACGCACCCAGAACATGCGCTTTTCAATTGCCAATGATTTCCAATCAGTTGCAAAACTGAAAACCAAGACAGGGAAATTAGGTTAAAGTAGTTATATTATAGAAATTATATGATTACAGCCAATAGGCTAAAGATCTCCCTACTAGTAATACGCACAGAATTGTTCTTTTATATGTCAAACCTAGCTCATTATCTTATATTTTAGGTGTTAAAAAGGCATGAATATTTTGGAAAATTCGGTAAAATTCACAAAGTTGTAATAAATCAGAGTACTTCATATGCTGGATCGCAGGGTCCTAGCGCTTCGGCTTACGTTACTTATCAGGTTGGTTAAATTAATTTATTTGTAAGTAAACTTACTTGCTCTAATTAATTGATGATAAATATGAGTTTAGCGCCAGGAAGATGCATTGCGTGCTATAGAGGCTGTAAATAATATTGTTGTGGATGGAAGGACAATAAAAACGTCACTTGGTACGACAAAATACTGCTCACATTTTATGCGAAATCAAACTTGTCCGAAGCCAGATTGTATGTATTTGCATGATCTGGGTGATCAGGAGGCCTCATTTACGAAGGAGGAGATGCATCAAGGAAAACATCAAGAATACGAAAGAAAACTAGTGCAATCGTTACTCGCTAACACATCTTCACAAAGGTGAGTTTTGCATAATCTGCTCTTTTGCATATTTCATGTCCAGTTAGGCCAAATAGTCTTTGAAACGAAATATCGATTATTTCATTCCAGAAAATTTTGAGTGCTGGTGATTTTTTATTATGTAAATGGCATAACAGGTGTTTTTCACCCTACCTGTTCAAACCTGCTTTGTGCAGTCGGTATTGAATATTTTTACACATACAAATTATTTAATGTACTTTAAGATGTGTTTTTAAAAGTGGAATGGGTTTTATAGTCATTAGTTTAATTTAAGCTACATGGCACATAGTCCATTTTATCAAATTTAGTACGCTTAATTCGAGCTCAAAATTTTGTTGGGGTATTTTTTACCCATAGTGCCAGTTAATGTTAAGAAAAATTTCCTAGAACTAAACCCTATCGTTATGTATCCCTATGGTGTGGAGGGAAGTAGAATTTCATGAATCAGATTCTTTCGGAGTGCATCCACTCTATCCCGTCATTCTAACTACGTTGGAACTCTCACGCTGAGACGCAAACGGAGACTCACAGTCCTATTCTGAAAAGATAATACATATAGAATATTACTCTTTCCTTTGAACACAAGTGTTTTTTTATTTTTTTATTCGCGTTAATATCAAGGCCCATGCATTTCACGCTTGCATTCATTTTATTCAACATTCCTTGCAAGTCTTTGATTGACTCTGCCATAACAACCTTATCACCTGCGAACGCTAACTCAAGTATCCTTACTGTTTCGGGATCCACACCTTCGTCGAAAAGAGCCTTTCTTAAACACTTGTCCATGAATAATATAAATAACCATGAAGACATAACGCATCCTTGTCTAACTCCTTGAATAATATCGAAACAGTCACTCAAATTCCCATTCATCCTTACACTCGCTTTGCTACCCGTACATATTGTTTTATAGCTTGTATGAGCCATCCATTGACTCCATACTCTTTCAGGACTTCCAAAAGTTTACTTCTATCTACCTTGCCAAAAGCTTTTTCTAGGTCTAGAAATGCACAGAAAACTTTTTTTCCTACTCAAACGTTTGTCTGTGATTTGTCTTAAGCTAAATATTTGATCCTTACATGATCTTCCGGGCACAAACCCACTATGGACTTCCCAAATCTTTTCTTCTTTTATTTTCATTACCCTACGAATAAGTATTTTTCAGTATATTTTACTCACGGTACTCAATAAACTAATCCCTCTGTAATTATTGCAGTCGCTTTAATCTCCCTTTCTTTTGTATATTGGCTTTTTTCTAATCTTCTGGGACGTCACCCATCTCGAAATATAAATTTATCAATTCGCACAGTGTACATGTTTTATGTACACTGCCTTACCGTTTTTCAAGCTCCTAATTTTCTCCCTAACCGCAGTGGCACAGACTTTCCCAATTGAGTTTTCTAACGCATCGTGTTCTACATCGAAGTTGTGGTGTCCTATAGCTTCATCTTCGAATTGTCCCCTAAAATAATTTATGAAAGCGTCTAGTATCCCGTCTGAATCATATAGCATTTCCCCATTACTATTTTTTATGTTGACAAATTCTGTATTTGTATTACCCTTTAATTTTGTATAAAGCAATTTCTTGCTTACCTCAAAGTCGTTTTGTATTTTCTTCTCTTATTCTGCTCTGTTTTTATCTTTACTTTCTTTAATTAATCGTTTGAATATCCTCTTTTTGTGTCTGTAATCATTTATACGTCTATTTCTTTCCTCATCGCTAAGACCTGCGATATTCAAAATTCTCCTACAACCGCGGTACCACACACTTCGATCGCACATCTAACAATGATATCCCGGAACTTTGTCCATGCGCCCTCTATATCTTTGTTTTTTATAAGCGTCTCCTATGTTGCCCTATCTAGGCTTTCCATTATCTTATTTTGGAAATCTATTCGCACATCCGGTTTCTTTAGGTTCTCAATTTTGATTCGCGTTTGTTTTGTTTTCTTGGTTCTCTCTTTTCTCCATCCCCGACCTCAGTTAATTTTGGAGAACGGAAGGTAATGATCAGTATTGCATTCAGAACCCATCATGAGCCTTGTAACTTTCACCAGCTCTCTTAATCTTTCATCCGCAACAACAAAATCAATTATACTATATCTATTTTCTTTGGATAGGTTTACATGTGGATGATTTTATGCGAAATCAAGTATTTGTAAAAAAACAGACCCCTTTCTAAGCATAAGCCAACTAATTTATCTCCTATATATTTTGTTCTTAGATCCCCAAAATTAGCTAGTACTCGTTTTGTATCCTGCATTTGGATGTCTCTACTTTCGCATCCCTTTTTGTTTGTTTCAGGCACACATACAATATCTAATTTCCTTACATGCATAGTTTCTTGTAATTCTTTAACCTTGCGATCATTCACCACCCTAGCATTCCAAACACCCAGTCTCCATTCGTCGCCTGAAACTTGACCTTCGCATTTACCGTGTGCATGCCTTTTGTCAGTCAAAGTTCCAGTCCTTTACAAGGCTGTTTTATTGTTTGTATTATTAATTGTTTATATTATACGCCCTAGCACCGCCTGTATGCTATACGTTTATTTTGCGAGACGAAAGCATGTCAAAGTAGAAATTCGTCACGTGGTGGAGATTGTAGTCATAACGTCCGTCCCACCAAACTTAAGTTAATAAAGGAGGGCTGATAGAGGGAGGGGGGGGGGCAAAACTGGAACGAAGAGAATCGTCTTGGGCTTATGTTTTTATGCTTAGGTCACCAGCATTCAGCAGCGTTGTATTAGGTGGGAGTTCATGTGATCCCATCTGTTAATAACCGGGCGTCCTCTAGACACGACACCAAAAACTGAAGGGCCTATGACAAAGCCACCGAACGCGTCCTCGGGTTGCGGATAGAGGGTCCCTGTACCAAGGGTTTCTGCTGAATATGGTTACAAAAATAAATAGGCAGTCGCGGACAATTGTCCAGGGGTGGTCCCGAAGGAATTAATCCCCAAGTGGAGGTGTGAAAACCGTGCCGAAAGCTGAATGGCACCTGGGTGAGGTGTCTAGAACGGTGACTCTGGGATACCAGGCGACCTCTCAGAGTAAGCAGCCTTATCCTTGCATGCGGGGCTTTACAAGGATGGACGAACCCCTTCCCCTAGCTTCTCGTGGGAAAAACAATGACAACACCACACATAGTTGTAGTAAGTGCGGTTCAAACCAACAGAACGCGCAGGGCTCCCGAAAATGGGTCAGCCAACAATGCTGACCAATCTAGAGCTGGGGGAGCCAATGAAAATGGATTCAATGCGATGGATCGGCGGGATCTCGTGACCTTTGGGTGAACGGAGCAACTGAATCACGACTTG
>NC_046660.1:139458417-139460515 GCF_010883055.1 Belonocnema kinseyi
TTTTTCCGGTGAATCCGACCTCTGGGCTATCAATTATTGTGTGTATAATGCAGCGAGAGCTTTGGTTGATGCGAACCGTAAAACAAAACCAACGGCTGATCAAAGACCAAAAGACGAATGCATCAACTTGCCATAAAGATAGGCTGGGCAAGACAGTACGCGTCCCGCATTCAATGTGTGATTGATTACATCAAATCTGGCAGGAATTTTACCGCCAAGGTTCGAAAGTTCGCGCGCGAACTCCGGACCCGTTATCACACACTTAACAAGTCAAAGCTGCTGACCATCAGGCAGCATATTGTTGAGAGAATACGGATACAATCTGACGCTAAGAGAAGTCTGGAGTGGAGGGAGAGATGGGTCAGAGAAAATCAACAGTTTCTCTCTGACCCATCTCGACTCTTCCAAGACCCTCCAGTTACTGTCGAACACCCACCCAAACCAGAAGAGGTTGAAGTATTTTGAAGAGAAGTCTACGAAGTTCAGCATAGACTGGACGAAGACTCATAAAATATAAATAGTTTCAAGGAGTTATGTGTTGCCCTCATAACACCTGATAAAGAATGCCCACCCATCACTACCGAGGAGGTGAAAAAAGTATTAAGAGGGATGAAGAACTATTCCGCACCGGGGCCAGATTGTATCAAAACCTTCTGCTGGAAGAAGTTTTCTTCAACCCATCATCATTGGGCCCGTATTTCCACCCCGAAGAACTACAGGCCAATCACTTGTCTGAACACACTTTATAATATATTCACATCTATCCTAAATGATAGGATTGTTCGGGCAATTTAACCTGTGTGGCAAGAAATGTATGAACAACGAGGCTCAAAGAAAGGCGTAGCGGGATGTCGGGAGAACCTGCTCATCGACAGATGTGTCTGCAAAGACGCAGCATTCTACCAGCGTGACCTATCGATGGCCTAGATTGATCATCGGAAAGCTTTCGATTTGACCTCCCATAGACTTATTATCTGTCTTTTGGAAATCTTAAAGGTTCATCCGCAAATAGTTAGGTGCATAGAGAGATTGATGCCGCTTTGGAAAACCAGATTTACTATCTCATCTCGAAAAAATCGTAGGTCACCTTTCAGAGAGGTGTCTTTCAGGGCGACACCATGAGCCTACTTCTCTTTTGCCTCACATTATTGCCACGATCTAAAGGACTTCGCCATTCCGATGGGTATTTGTTCGGCAAACCTGCAGACCGAAAGTACAAGGTCACTCATGTATTTTACATGGACGATCTTAAGATCTATGCTAAAAACATAGAGCAACTACATCTAACTCTAGGGATTGTCGAACGATATACTAAGGAAATTGGAATGGAATTTGGGTTAGACAAATGCGCCAAGGTTTATTTGAAGCAAGGAAAACTTAATGGCATCACTGAAGATCCTGATCTCCTTGATAGAAGCGCTATACGACACCTTTGCGCTGGAAACACTTATACATACCTGGGCGTGCCATAGAACCGCATTCAGGATGTGACATCTATAAAGGATACTCTCTGAAGCAGATACAAACGTCTCATCCGGCAGATTTGGTCTTCCGAACTGTCGGCGAGGAACAAAGTATCTGCAACGAACATGCTTGCCGTCCAGGAGTATTTCCATGGACGAAAAACAAGCTCAGATCCCTTGATATCGGGACAAGAAAGGTTATGCACATGAACAAAAGCATGCATCTTAAGTCTTTCGTTCCGCGACTGTACATCTCACACGGTCAGGTTGGTCGCGGAATATTGAGTTTTGAATGTCTTCACGGCAGGATTATTCTGGGTACAGCAGACAGAGTTTTAAATGGAAGAGACCCTCTTCTTAAAATGGTCAGGAATCACGAAGAAGTGGGCAAAGGAGCGTTTCTATATAAACCAGCGGGGGAGGCTGCTGAAACACTCGGTCTTAAATTCAGTATTAGGGGTGAGCAAAATGCATCAAGTCTTATCTATCTGGAGTACTCACTCCTGAAAGCCCGGATTAAGAAAGCACAAGAAAAAAACTTTCGTGAACAGCTCCTAGATAAGAGGATGCACGGTATCTTCCACAAAAATGTGAAGGATCAGTCAATGTCTTGTGAGCTAACGTTTGCTTTCCTT
>NC_046660.1:139460615-139479001 GCF_010883055.1 Belonocnema kinseyi
AAAAATTTGTCATAAGGACAACCGCAGGATTTCGCCGGGAGCGGGTGGTTATCTGAAAAATTTCACCCCTCTTGGCGGAATCGCTGTAAAGTTTCAGCCACAACCACGCCTCACGACCGTGATAGGTAGTTACAGTCGGTAACGGAATCAATATGCTTTTCAGGCTATTAACGAGTGAAAGCTTGGCATCTCCAAGAGCGCCGATGATAAGGACGATTACTTTAACAGAAAATTCCGGGTACAATCGTTGCAACTCACTCATAAGGTCTCTTATATGCCTCGATAGATATACAATACCCCTCTTTCTTTTCATTCTCCTTGGCTATGATGTTTTTGTCAGCTGGTGCCGAAAAGTCGATAACGAACATGTTTCGCTTATCGAAGTCAAGAAGAATCATGTCAGGTCTCGAGTGAGCAACAGAAACAATTGTCGAGGATAAAAAGTTCCAGTATATGCGGCACTTCCCATTCTCGACAATCGACTCGATTTCCCTAGGAGCATTTAGAGGAGCTATATTAAGGCTAATGCCGTAAGAGTGACATAGTTGGTGATAAAGCAATCTTAGTGCCGCATTGTGCCTTTGAATGTAGGTCGTTCCCGCGTGAGTTGGACAACTAAATAGTATGTGAGCTAAATGCTCGGAGTGTGCATGGCACGCCCTGCAGCGATCATCAGGAATGTCTTGGCTCAAAATGTGGCGACGGTATGTTAAGGTGCAAATGACACCGTGTTGACATGCCAAAGTGAAACCCTCCTTACCAGACTTCAATGCGTGTGATTTAAGGAAAGCAAACGTTAGCTCTCAAGACATTGACTGATCCTTCACATTTCTGTGGAAGATACCGTGCATCCTCTTATCGAGGAGCTGTTCACGAAAGTTTTTCTCTTGTGCTTTCTTAATCCGGGCTTTCAGAAGTGAGTACTCGAGATAGATAAGATTTGATGCATTTTGCTCACCCCTAATACTGAAGTCAAGTCCGAGTGTTTCAGCAGCCTCCTCCGCTGGTTTGTATAGAAACGCTCCTTTGTCCACTTCTTCGTGATTCCTGACCGTTTTAAGAGAGGGTTTCTTCCATTTGCAACTCTGTCTGCTGTACCCAGAATAATCCTGCTGTGAAGACATTCAAGACTCAATATTCCGCGACCACCTTGATGGTGTGAGATGTACAGTCGCGTAACGAAAGAATTAAGATGCATGCTTTTGTTCATGTGCATAACCTTTCTTTTCCCGATATCAAGGGATCTGAGCTTGTTCTTCGTCCATGGAACTACTCCTGGACGGCAAGCATGTTCGTTGCAGATACTTTGTTCCTCGCCGACAGTTCGGAAGACCAAATCTGCCGGATGAGACGTTTGTATCTGCTTCAGAGAGTATCCTTTATAGATGTCACATCCTGAATGCGGCTCTGTGGCACGCCCAGGTATGTATAAGTCTTTCTAGCGCAAAGGTGTCGCATAGCGCTTCCATCAACGAGATCAGGATCTTCAGGGATGCCATTAAGTTTTCCTCGCTTCAAATAAATCTTGGCGCATTTGTCTAACCCAAATTCCATTCCAGTTTCCTGAGTATATCGTTCGACAATCCCTAGAGATAGATGTAGTTGCTCTATGTTTGTAGCATAGATCTTAAGATCGTCCATGTAAAATACATGAGTGACCATGTACTTTCGGTCTGCAGGTTTGCCGCACAAGTACCCGTCGGAATGGCGAAGTCCTTTAGATCGTGGCAATAATGTGAGGCAAAAGAGAAGTAGGCTCATGGTTTCGCCCTGAAAGACACCTCTCTGAAAGGTGACCTACGATTTTTTCTAGATGAGATAGTAAATCTGGTTTCCCAAAGCGGCATCAATCTGTCTATGCACCTAAATATTTGCGGACGAACCTTTAAGATTTCCAAAAGACAGATGATAAGTCTATGGGAGGTCAAATCGAAAGCTTTCCGATAATCAATCTCTGCCATCGATAGGTCACGCTGGTAGATACATACATACATACATTTACTTACCACACAGGTCAAATTGCCCGAACATTCCTATCATTTAGGATAGATGTGAATATATTATACAGTGTTTTCAGACAAGTGATTGGCCTGTAATTCTTCGGGGTGAAAATACGGGCCAAATGCTGAAGGGTTGAAGGAAACTTCTTCCAACAGAAGATCTTGATACCATCTGGTCCCGGCGCGGAATAGTTCATCATCCCCCTAAATACTTTTTTCACCTCCGAGTGGGAATTCTTTATCAGGTGTAATGAGGGCATCACACAGCTCCTTGAAGCTATTTATTTTATCTGAGTCTTCGTCCAGTTTATGCTGCACTTCGCAGACTTCTCGCCAAAATACTCCGACCTCCTCTGGTTTGGGCGGGTGGGCGACAGTAACTGGAGGGTCTTAGAAGAGTCGAGATGGGTCAGAGAGAAACTGTTGATTTTCGCTGACCCACCTCTCTCTCCGCTCTGGACTTCTCTTAGCGTCAGATAGTATCCTTATTCTCTCAACAATATGCTGCCTGATAGCCAGCAGCTTTGACTTGTTAAGTCTGCGATAACGAGTCCAGAGTTCGAGCTCAACCTGTCGAACCTTGGCGGTAAAATTATTGTCAGATTATATATATATATATATATATATATATATATAAAGCGCCTTACAGTTCTTTCAATTGTTGATTTTGAGACAGAATTTAACCCTTCTCATTTACGAAAAGTGCGATTAAAAAGCAAACGAACTTGATCATAAGATCGAACTCGATCTCCCCAACCACGCATCATTAATACAGATACCCTCTCTCGTTCCGATAGTTTAGCTTGCGCCATAATAATCTTTTGGCGAAAGATAGTAAGTGTGTACTCGTAACACGTAAATTTAGTTTTGATTCGTAATATTCGTATTGAAAAACGGTATAGGACTTATGGTATCGCCTTAGGTATTGACTTAGGTATCAAAAAACGGTATAGGACTGTATAACTCTTCTAGGAGAAACAGAACTCTCACCAGAACACCTGGAACTTTTAATAAAGATTTCCTTGTGATTTTAAAATATTCAAAACGCTGTAACTAAGATCAATACAGAGCTCACCAATAAATTTCTCGTTTAAATTTACTTCAGGAATTACACTGACCTCTTGGAAAACTTTGTTAATTTCAAATAAACTCTAACTGATCTTGACCGTTACAATTGACTTTAGACTTGGGTACGTACCTGAACGTAGTATTTTCCGCTCTATCGATTGCAGATGTAAAAAAGGGGGGGTTTCATTTTAAAAAAAAGTTGACCTTCAAAAAGCCATGAACGTCAACTTCAAGGTCAAAATGAAAGTGATCATTAAATTCCTCGTTGAAATGTACTTCAGGAATCGCACTGACCTCTTGGAAAACTTGGTCAATTTCAAATAACCTCTAACTGACCTTGACCGTTACAATTTACCTATGACTTGGGTACGTACCTGAACGTAGAATTTTGCACTCTATCGATTGCAGATGTAAAAAAAGGGGGTTTCCATTTAAAAAAACAAATTTGACCTTGCAAAAAGCTCTGAAGGTCAACATTAAGGTCAAAATGAAGGTCACCATTGAATTCCTCGTTGAAATTTACTTCAGAAATGACTTTCACTTTTTTGAAAAATATTTGACCTGAGGAAATATCCAACCGTCCCGGGACTTTTTAGGTACCCTGTACATAAATATTGTAGGAGTATGTAAAGAATTGCTATTGAGAAATGTTTCGATCTTGTAATTCATTAATGGAAACTAACGTGCATAATCGTCCTGAGTTCTTCCGTTAATTAAAATAATACCATTGTTTTCATGCATTCCAGCAACTTGATACCTCTTGAATTATATTCCGCATCCAGACTCATTCTCTCGGTCATGGACTAAATGGATATAAATTAGTCTAAAACTAACATTGTTTATAACCTGTATTTTCATGAATTTAGAATCGTCGGTTGTATAAAGTTGTTTTGTTTTGTATACAAATGTGTTTGTGATAATCAGCATACCTCCTTTTACTCGTCATTTGGTAGATATTTTGATCGTTTCACTAAACGAGACACGAGGGTTTCACTGGCCTGTCCTTATGATTTCATCATGCCCATTTCATGGTCGCGAGACGTGGCTGTAGGTGTGATTTACCACGGTTATATTGGGAGCCAGTTTCATTTTTCATGTCAGCTGCTCCCAGTGGGCCCCTGTGGTGGTTGTTTAACTACTTGGAATGGGCAAATAGGATCATATGAGCTCCCATTTGATACTCCCATTTGATCGGACGTTTGGATACGCTAATATACAATCAGTTTATTGACTTTAAATAATTGAAATGAGTAATTTAGTCATTTTAAATAATAGACAAAGAATTTAAAAGTTCAGCCTCATATTATCATACGGATTTAAAAAAAGGTTTGATATTTTAACTGAAGTGTGGCTTTAAATAATGGGACACGAATTAAGATTCTAGCATCATGTATATTATCGTAATGATTTAAACAATTATTTTTTTAAATTCATCTTTCGGAGAAAGCTGTAATTCCAATTCTCATTTATTTTTAAACAATTATTTTTATCCTTCGGTATTTTAACCGAAGGTGCAGCGCATTTTTCTTCATATCAGTTAATTTTTATGGAATAAATATTGTATGTTTTAATTAATCATTAGTGATAAGTCTAGAATTGATATAAACTGAAACTTTTTCAAAATAGTTACTTTTTTACACTTGTTTCAAATAATTTGAACTTTTTAAGTAAATAATAGTATTTCAAGTGGAAACTGTACAAGGTGGCCACATGCCAGGGAAAGTAACTGTAACTGCATAACAAAAGACGCACTTTGTATGTTTAAGATAGATTGTCAAAAAAGATTCGATTTAAAAAAAGGAGACTATTCGTGTCTATACTTAAACCTGGCTAAAATTCAGTGGAATAAGTTATATAAGATTAATGCTTCAGAGGATGCTTGCAAATATCTTTATTAAGTAATACTGAAGGAAATCTGTGAAATTATTCCCACTTTAAAATATAACTCCTCTCCCAATGACTACTTTATCTGGAGTCTTAATACGTTAAAAAACTATTTGAAAACCAAATACAAATTTGGAGGTTAAATAAACAAGTCGGCTTCTGATATAAAGGCTCATAATGAAATTTGAAAAATCTCTAAAAAGTGTCTAAAGAGGTTCATACCAATTATTGAGCAGGTACAGAAAACTCTTTACAGGGTTATTCTGGGAAGATTTGGAGCATAGTCTTATGTTAAAAAATGAAACTAGGATTCCTGGAATCATGTTGAATGAGGGCTCTAAATTGTGCAAAGAGGGCGAGATTGTTGAGGTATTTGCAGAATACTTTGAGAGCGTTTATGTGGAAAATTAAGACATGATAGATGAGGGATGGTGTGATGACTTGGCAGGTAAGGATATTTTTAAGAACAATATACAAATTCTTCTTACGCCTGTAGAAAATGCAATAGAAAGATTGACAAATAAACATATAGCTGGTCTAGGACAATTTTATGGCAGCCACCTAGTCTAGGGTTCGTCTAGAGTTAATCTAGCGGCATCTAGCATGTTTTTCTTTCAGCCAGGTAAACACTGTCTTGCTTAGGGTTCGTCAAGTATTCATCTAGCGTTGTGTAGTAAGTTTAAAAAAAAATATGTTGTCGAAAGCATTTGCATGAGGTCTGATATTTTTTAACATTCGCTAAAATGCTCAGAATGTTTGTAAAACCAAGTATAACATTTTCTGTTTAAGATTTCAGATAGCATATCGAAATTTTGTTTTAAAAAATGAGCCCTATGCGAATTGCGCAATATGATTTTTTCATTTCTTACGCGACATTGAACATTAAATGTGTAATAGTTCCGAGAATCATATATTTTTTGTTACTGTTTCATGTAGCAAGTATGAACATAAAATTGAAAATTATGAAAAAAAATCCTGCTAAATAAAAAAATTT
This sequence comes from Belonocnema kinseyi, assembly GCF_010883055.1. Lineage (NCBI taxonomy): Eukaryota > Metazoa > Arthropoda > Insecta > Hymenoptera > Cynipidae > Belonocnema > Belonocnema kinseyi. Next base: position 139,466,562 of record NC_046660.1, read on the forward strand.
GTTTTTATTTAAGGAAAAATTAATTTTATGCATTCGGCTAGATTAATTATTTTTAAAGTTACAAAATCTGTTGCTTAAAACTTATTTATTATTGAGAATTATTTATTTAGTATTGACAATGATGACAACTTATTTTGTATTGACAATGATATTCCCATACGAAAGGTCCCCCAAGTGCCTCATGCCCTAACCAGGTAAAATTTACGTTTAATTTATTTTACGCCGTCCCGATTTTGGGGAAATCCCAACATCTGGGAACTGAAAATACGAAGGAAAGAGTCATAAGAAAGGGAAGACGGGCACTTATTAATAATTTAATTATTGAGAATAGATTTAATGTGGAAATCGTAAGCATGTGTATTTAGAAAAACTTAATAAAATTAAGAAAACTAAGTTTCTCAGTCCAATAATTCATGAATCGTAGAAAATTGTTACATTTTCCTGAGAATTAAAAAAAAGTGCCTTTTTAAAGCAAAATATTTTAGGAAAAGGAATCCAATAACATTTTTTAAAGTTTTTTAAGAATGTACTTCATGTAATAAAAGAATAATTAAAAAATTGAGAATTAAACATTTTTTAAATATAATAATTGTGAATGAAGGAGGAAGCAGGCAAATGTTTTTCATCCAAGCACCGAATTGCGATAAACTGAAAGCTGTGCGATTTATCAACGTTTTCCTATAGCAGAAAATTATTTTTTCTCTCATTGATGTTATTAAAGCATTTTTGCGCTTGTTTTTCTTTATGATTTATTACTTATATATACAAGAGTTGGATAAATTGATAATTGCGCATTTATGGAGATTTTTGTATAGAAGAAAATGGTTTTTTGTCATCAAGGTTATTTAAGCATTTTTGTACTTGAAATTTCTTTAGGGTTAAATACTTTTGAATATTTTGTAAATCTTTTAAATTTTTAAAGAAAAAAAGCATCGAGCCTTTTCCAACAGATTTTAGTTTGAAGAAGGTTGGGGCTAGCCTTACGACTTGGTACGACGCTGCCTTGCAATACCAGGGCCAGATTTTGTATCAGAGATCCAAGTGCTTCGAGCGCGCGGTTAGGACACACTAGGTAGTTTACGTAGGGTTTGAATCCTCGGGGAGTGCGAATTTTTAAAGCGTTTAAGGGCATGTGATACTTACAGTTTCCCTGGCTTTTTTCCACAAAAATGAAAATTTTTAAAAACTGAATTCGGAGATGCTATTAAATATCATAACGGACGTCCGTGGACTCTTTTTTAAGGGATAATAACGAAAAAATGTATTGTGCTAAATAAAGATTTTATGCATATGCATTATTTTTAGGTTACGTCGTTTTCTATCTCTGCCTTTTCGATAATCTGGGAATTATTTATGAAATAAACTTTTTTGATTGCCTGCAAAGAAGATTAGTTCCGGGAGATTAGTTACTATGTTTATTTGTAAGTCCAAAGTTTTCGGCCAAAAATATTGTATAGTCTGGAAGTAAGGCTCGGGTGTATTATAAAACGCATAACCTCGAAATATACCTGCACGTTGTTAGCAATATCAGAAATTTTGTGATAAAAAAAAAAAACACAAAAAAAAGTGTGTGGGGACGTCCGTTAGCATGTTCGCTATCATTTCCCAGATTTTGAAGGCAAAATATTTCTTATCCTAGGAAACAAGCCGGGGGATTTTCTAAATATCACATGCCCTTAAGCGTGCGATTATATGAGTAAGTAACTGTGTGTGTGAATTATATATTTTAATAATTTAAAAAATGAAGGTTATATTGTAATAATTTAAAACATATTTTTTTAGAAATCTTGTTTTGAATTTTCATAAATAAAACTCTTTCATAAACTTTCTATATATAAACTAAATAAATAAACTAAATAAACTAAAAAACTTTCATAAACTGTCAGAAATGATTCCTTGGAAGTAAACTATGTTCTGAATTTGAATACATCTCTATATGAAGGAATATAATAAAGTTTAAGAGTATTACGCCAATTTCACCAAATAAAATGTATTAAAGTTAGAAAGAATATTTATTCGTACATTATTTTGTATGCTTTCCTAGGTTCACACTATGCGATGCCTAGATGCGCACTACACTCCTCCTAGATGCCCACTAGACGCTTCGTAGATGCCCCCTGGACGCTTCCTAAATGCCCACTCGATGCTTCCTAGATTCTCACTATACGATTCCTAGATGCTCACTCGACGTTCCCTAGACGCGTACTACACGCAGGTATAGATATTAATAGGGGCGGCTAAAAAAGAATTGACCGCTTTACTACCTACCCCATAAAAAAGGGACTGAGGACGGGTGACCCTTGTGAGTCTAGCAGTCGTCTAGTTATAATCTAGCAAGGGTTCAATTCTAGATGATGTGTTCCTAGACGATATCATCTAGAAATCATCTAGATTTTCGGTAGGTTAAGGACTGATATCCAGTAGGGTGGAAAAATCACATTTGAGAAATTTCAACTGGCGTCGATTCCAAATCTTGAATGTTGCCAAATCGTAGAAACAAATGAAGGCTAATTTAAAAAAAAAATGATTTTTAGAACGTTGTGTGCAAATTTGGTGTCGGAGTTTAACTCGTAAAACGTATACTTTTTTTACTTCTTCGATTTTGTTCTAGAAATTATAAGTCAATTTATTCACCTTTTTATAAACTTGTTCTCTTCGCAGTAAATGTGCATTTGATCACATTTTAATACATCAACAAAGTTATAAAAAAATTTGAGGCATCTCGAAAGTTGTATAAAATTGCAATATTTGTGAACTCGTAGCGGCCCTTAGATATGATTGTTTAACTTGAAATTTTCCACAAGCAGTTTTGAGTATAGTGAGAACAGGTTTATAAAAAAAAAGTTTATTATTTTTTAATTTATAACTTTAAAGCAATTACAAAAATCATCAATTTCAGTCAAACAGCAGCTTTTCGCCAAGCCTGAAGAATTTATGACAACTAAGAATTCAAAGTGTCTTATTATTGGACGCTTAGGACTTGCAGATGCAGGCTCGGCCATACAGCCTCCTGGTATACTCGTAGCTTCAGGCCCATACATGTAGCCCTGGCTGCCGTGTGATCTACTTTCATGGCAGTGCCTGCGAGCTTGGACGTCCGCTGAAGTAAATGTAACGTTATTTTAACAATGTCATGCGGCTTCAATCCTACTTTCGTGACTTCATTTGACTGTAGTTTTTGAATTCGTTAGTGTTTGACTTTGATGAATTCAAGCGATGACTGTCGACTTCGTTCTGACTTTGTTCTACCTCCATGACTCACTGCGCTGTATGACGACTCTTTCCTTATTCTTACAACTTCAAGTATAGTTTTACTGACGTCATTATTGCTACAACTTTAACTTTATGAGTTCATGCTTTTCATAGTTTTACGTGATTTCGTTAAGACTGCACGAAAAATTCTACCATTCGAAACGTTCCACTTCAGAGTGAATAGCCCATCGAATTAATTTCTTCAGCTTTTCCACTTTTCTAGGCAAGTAATATATCATTGTAATTGAAAATATTCGTAGATGATGCTTAAGCTATTTTCAAATCGCTAGTTGAAAAATTATTAAAAAAATTAATTTCCTTACTTTCACATGCCTGTGTATGCATAAAAGACCCTTTGCTGTAGGAAGCTCACTCACACTGATGTCCATAAATAGACCGCGAATTGTAGTTTTAAATATCGGAACTATTTTCAAAAACACATTTCTTACTAAAATCACTTCTATTCATATTGTTTTTCATTTAAGATTAGGATTACGTTATGCAAATAATCACTGTCTGATATTTTCAAACAAAAAATATAAATTCTTAAAAAAATAGAATAGCTGATATGAAAACCAAAAAATATTTTAATGCCAAACAAAATAGTTGAATCCTTAACTAAAAATATGAATTTCTAACCAAAAAGATTTGATTTCCGCAAAAAAAGATGAATTTTCGACAAAATAGTTACATTTCTAACCAAAGAGATAAATTTTGAACTTAAATTACTAATTTTCAACCTTCTTGTATTTTCAACTCAAATGTATCTTTCAGTCAATACAAAATAATTGTTAATAAATTGTGATTTCAAGAGAAAAATAATTTAGAATACAAAACAAATATTTTGAATGACTATTTTTAATTGTCTTTGTTTATTTGCTTTAAGGTTATTGTATAAATATAATTTTTCCAAGTTTCTCCAGAAAATTCAAAAATATTTTTGAAGACTTCAGATATGTAAAAAAATGGAAACTATTTTAAAGAATATTTGTTTATTTTGCAAGAGTTTACACAATTTTTGACGAATTTCGATCAGTTTAATAGATATTTAGGACCTTTCAAAGCTTGGAAAATTAAAAAAATATTTCATATTTTTTCGGAAATCTTTCAATTTTTAAATATTTTTAATCTATTAAATAATTTTAAATTCGTAAATGTCTTTGAAACTCACTCGAATTGTCCGTAAAATTGTCTGAAACTTAAAAACATTCATTTTCAACCATTTTGGAAAGGTTATGTAATGTTTTAAATCTTGCTAAATATTCTTTGAAAACTTCATTTAGAAATACGAGAGATGTTTGATAAGTCAGTGACTTTTTGAATAAGAGATATATTTCTGCAAATAAGCATTTTATTTCGTCAACGCCATCTATGAATAGACTCTTGTTAAATCTTGAGCAAGCTGAGTCATTTAGTTTGTGTTTGACAGCCATTCAAAGCACATAACCTCGTGAATATTGACGAAAATGGAAAAAAGTGAATTTCGTGTCTTGATTAAGCATTATTTTTTACGTAGAAAACCATTACTGAAACGAAGAAAAGGCTTGACAAATACTAAGGGAACTCTGCACCTTAAATTGCAATGGTTAAGAAGTGGTTTACTGAGTTCCGTTGTGGTCGTACCAGCATAAGTGACGCCGAACGTTCAGGTCGCCCAAAAGAGGTCATAACGCCAGAAATCGTCGATAAAATCCATGGAATGATATTGGACGATTGGATAGTGAAAGTGCGTGAGGTGGCTGAGGCTGTAGGCATCTCAACTGAGCGGGTACATCACATTTTACATGAATATTTGGACACGAAAAAAGTATCCGCGACATGGGTGCCGCGATTCCTCACACTCGACCATGAGCGCAACCGTGTGACCACTCCAAAGGAGTGTTTGACGATGTACAATCGCAATCCGAGCGAGTTTTTGCGCTGTTTCGCAACCGTGGACGAAACGTGGATCCATCACAACACACTAGAGACCAAGGAACAATTGAAACAGTGGGTTTCTTCTGGTGAACGTGCACCAAAGAAGGCCAAGGTGGGTCTGTCGGCTAACAAGGTCATGACCACAGTTTTTTTGGGACGCACGCGGTATCATTCACATCAATTACCTTCAGAAGGGTGAAACAATCAACGGTCAATATTATTCTAAGCTTTTGGACGGTTGAAGAAAAAACTACTGTTCCATCAGGGCAATGAATTGGTGTACATGTGTGTAGTTGCGATGGCAAAAATCCATAAATTGGGCTACGAACTGCTACCTCATCCAGAATATTCTCCAGATTTAGTCCCCTGCGACTATTTCCCGTTTCCAAACCTGAAGAAATATCTGGGCGGTAAGAGATTTGGGTCGAAAGAAGAGGTCATCACCGAAACAAACGCCTATTTTGAGGGCCTTGAGAAAACCTATTATTTGGAAGGAATAAAAAAATTGGAAACACGCTGGACTAAGTGTATCGTCCTAAAATGAGATTATGTTGAGAAATAAAACGCTTTTTGCCGAAAAAAATGTCTTATTCAAAAAGTCACTGACTTATCAAACAGTCCTCGTATTCAAAAAGCCATGTTTCGTTTTTAGTTTTTTTTTTTTTTTAATATTTACAAATTATTATAGTTATAGTTTAAAATTCTGATCGTATCTTTATCGAAACTTCTAAATATCTCTTACACTCATTCGATTTATTTCGAAAATTTTATAAACCTGCATAACTAGAAAATAAAAAATCATGATAAATTTTCCATTGAATCTTAACAAATCAATTTTATGATTAAAAAATCTTTCAAAATTCTCAAAACGTTGAAAAATGTAATTTAAATAATACTTTTTAAATTTTAAACAAAGGTTTTATTTCTAGAACCTTAAAAAGTCTTTACCTATCTTTTTGAAAGTATGGAAAAGTTCACAAATTGTAGTGTGATAGCAATATATCAAGAGCACAATCATTGTGCAAGACTAAAATACATGCAAAACTAAAATGTGTTCTTTTACCTATGTTCAATTGTTTAATTGTTTATAAGAAGTACCTAATAGAATTTTTAATCTTCGCAATATATTGTGGAAAGATTTTAGTGTGATTTTTATTAATTACGAATTTGTCATCATGAATTTTTTATTAAGTCTCCCAATATTTTATTTCTATAAATTCTTGGAATTTAAATAAATTTATAATTTTCCGTTTGATTACAAAATATATAAAAGATTTAAAAAATCGAACGTATTTTGTATGTAAAAATTATTATATTTAAATAAATTTATAATCATGCAAAAAATTCAAAGTAATTAATTTAAAATTAAATATTAATAATGCAAAAACCATTGGTTTAGAAGTTACATTCAATATAATTTGTAAGAATTAAAACAAATGTACAATCAAGACCTTCATTTCAATATTCAAATAGTTGTAAAAATTAAGTAGAATTTTTCTTATTTTTAAATTATCTACTGACGGTCCTAACTTGGTGACAATCGCGTACTGAGAAGAAAAAAAATGTATCAGGTATAAGCACCTGTGTACAAAGGGCGTCACTCTTCAATAGGATAAGTCAATGATTTAAATGGCAGAGTAATAACATTAAAACTGTCGTTTGGGTTAAAGCTCTGGGCTCGCTGAGGGTTCTGTTTTAAATTTTCTATTTGAATTCCTACATCAAGAGAAAACTTAAAAACACTCCACAACGTTCTAAAAATATTGTTATTAAAAAATAAAAAAATATGCATTAATTTGTTTCTGCGAGTGAAGGATTTGGCATCAACGCCCATTAAAACTTCTCAAATGTGATTTTTTGACCCACTCTAACATACAGTATTATTTGAAACACTCTCATATATTTACAATATTGCTCTCAAGACTGAAATTTATCCATCACAATGGAAATAAACCAAAGTGCCCAGTTTTTAACGAGGCTGATAAATTTGACCAGAAAAACATCGTCCTATTTCAATTTTTAAGAAATTTCCCAAAATATATATGTATAGCTGATACTATTATGACATATCTAGAACCATCATTAACCCTTAATAACCACACTAGTGCGAATTCGCACCTCGTAAAATTTCTTCTGTAACTTTTTACCTGCGTAGACCAAGGGTCACTCCCCACTACAATAAATATGCTACTCCCCTAGGCTATTTGCTGAGTTAAGATCGATGTCATTAGCTTCGTTACCGCTCATACAGCAACGTCGAAACTTTGAAGGAGTGCAAATTTGCACTAGTTTGGTAGCGGTGTGTGTGAAGTCGGTGCCTGTGAAATTTGAAGTATTTTTATTTTCTCCAGTTTAATAAGTGGAATTATATTGAATATAAGTATTTCAACATATTTTTGTGTTTTTATTATAAATTTATTAAATACTTGATAATTTTCTCATATTTTTAAAGAAATTTTGAAATACTATTTTTCGAGTATAAACCATAAAATAATCGAAGAAAAATGTAAATTATTATTACAGACTGTCCGACGAACACCACTTACGTTATAATTTACATAATTGTATGGCAGTGCAGGCAACAGATGTGGCAGAGGACGCTGGCGAGGAGGAAGAGGGTCCCTGTTCCGATGATAGTGGACGTTTAGAGTAGCAAACTTTGCGTCTAAGTACTAGGCGACTCATTGCTAAGGTTTTAAGAGTTGATGAAATAGTTTTTAGAGGTTACACTGCTATTCGCAAGGAAAGTCGTGCCTAATGTGCACTCTGTGAAACGGAAAGATCCGGGCGAACGCGCAGGAGGTGCAACAATTGCTTGCGCCGTCTCTGTGATGAACACAGATGCGGATTGTTCATTGAATGTACCGTATATATGGACTTATTTAATTGTAATAATTTATTTTTATCATAGTCTTGGGAAAATTTCATGTTATGTACATTTTATTATAAAATACAGTAATTTTATCCTGAAAACAAATGCTTTGCTCATTTTTTGTATCTTAAAATATAACCTATTTTCAATCTCTCCTAAAAAATCTTTAATTTCTTGTCATGCTATAGACATACTTTTTTTATTGAAGTGTATCATTTCAACTTTAATACCAAAAAAAAAATTATTAATTTCGGTCAAATAGAAACAAAATGGCAATTTTATGAAAAAAGACTATTTTGTAAACATCTTGTTTTGAATTTGACGTATTTTTATTGTTAATTTGTTCGACAGTTGCAGATTTAAGTAAATTCACAGAGTATACCTCGGAAGCATTCAAAATTGGGGAGCAAGTTGATATAGTCTACTTCGATTTCTCAAAGAATTTTGATAAAGTGACCCACAGGCTATTATTAATAAAATTACGTGGCCTTAATCTACCGTCCAATCTTATTATAGTAATTAAACACTTTTCTGGAAATAGGAATCGCTATGTTCAGTTAGCAGGTTATTCTTCTGAAATTTATCAGCCTAAATCAGGAGTTCCGAAAAGCTAAAATTTCGATCCTCTGTTTTATATGGTCTACAGTAACGATATAACTGATAAGATCTCATCGTGTAAAAAAACTACGAATTGTTTGCCGACGTTTCGTGAACATTGCAGTTCACATTTTCAGGGCTGACCTGAAACTGAGGTATCAGGTATTGATGTTCTTAGGTATACTCTCTACGATGCCTGTGATTGGCTAGAGCGCCCCACCGTGGGGACGGTCAACAGGAAACTCCATCACTCACGTCCAAAACTCATTTGACATTATTAAAAAGATACAACAGATTAACATTCAACCCCAAGATATCATAGTGAGTTTTGACATAGTATCTCTTTTTACGAAAGTACCAATCTCGGATACAATTGATATTATTAAATCTTTCACAAACTTCCCTTCCGAATTCGTACCTTTGATAGAACGCTGTCTCAATAATACTTCTCGTTCAATAACCAGTTCTACGAACAAACCATAGGGGCAGCAATGGGATGCCCAATCTCACCTGTAATAGCCAATGCCTTTATGGAACATCTAGAAACTAAAATCTTCAACCAAGCCACACTTAAACCAGAATCCTGGTTCCGTTACGTTGATGACACATTTGTCATCTGGCGACATGGACGAGATGAACTAAATAAGTTTTTCGATTTTATCAATCAATTATATCCTAATATCCAGTTCACCATGGAAATAGAACAAAACGGAAAATTGCCTTTCTTGGACGTATTAGTTTACAAAAAATCTGATAACACATTCGGACATGAAGTTTACAGAAAACCCACACATACAAACAGATACCTACATGCCTTCTTCCACCATCACTCATCTCAAAAACAATCAGTCATCAACTCCCTTGTATACAGAGCTATCTCCATAACAGACAAAGATAACTTACAAAAGGAATTACAAAACGCTAAACAAATCCTAATACAGAACGATTACACAAGCCAACAAATTGATAAAGCAATAAGAAAACATTCTCAAAAAAGCAAGTCAACACAACGTACGAAAGAAAGAGAGAGAAAAATGACCACCAACCTACCCTACATCCAAGGTGTCACAGAACAAATAGGAAGAATTCTCAACAAAACCAATATCCAAACCATATTTAAACCACCTGCGAAAATAGGACAACTCCTAAATAACCCTGAGGATAAAAGGCACCCCTCAGTGATCCAGGAGTATATAAAATCCCTTGTTCTTGTGGCAAAGTCTATATTGGAGAAACCGGGAGAGCGGTGAGCCAACGTATTAAGGAACATGAAAGTAAAGTCAGGCTAAAACATTTCACGCAATCAGCACTAGCTGAACATCATATCGAAACAGGACATAACATTTTATTTGATGAAACAATAGTCAATGCAAAAACACAACAAATTTCCAAGAAAACATAGAAAAGCAATCGAAATCTTAAAACACCCTAATAACATCAATAGGGACAATGGATATAATACCAATCCGATTTGGCTTTTCGTTCTCCCAGATTTTTAAAAAAAGACTTGATTGGTCACTCAAGTACGACCAGTCCCCACGGTGGGGCGCTCTGGCCAATCACAGGCATCGTAGAGAGTATACCTAAGGACATCATGACCTGATACCTCAGTTTCAGGTCAGCCCTGAAGATGTGTACTGCAATGTTCACGAAACGTCGGGAAACAATTCGTAGTTTTTTACACGAGTGAAATCCGAAATATCTCTTTTTATCCTTTGAAGTGTTGTTAGAACTTTTAAATATTTTTGCACAAACAATTGAGGTGTATTGTTCTGTAGGCTCTAAAATGTATTCTATTAGAGCTGAACTGTGAATCCAATAATCTTTAATTACGAAATCAATAACGCCTAATTAAGTAGAGTAGAATCCACGTGCGATCTAGGAATACAATTTAACTCATAATTAAGATTAAATTATCATATTGAAATAATGAGTGGACAAGTCAGCAAAATGCTTGGATATTTGGTCAGGACGTTTAAGAGTTTTAAGAAAAGAAAAATGTTAATATTTGTATCGCATGCTGAGATACTTAAAAAGATACAAACGAGATCTTTGACATATTTGTTGTTTAAGGCGGTTTCTGTTGGAAGATAGAAGATGACTTCTCTACCTAAAAATCCTATTCAAAATAATAAAAGGTAAAATTAATTGTCCATTTCTAATCAATAGGTCTTATTTTCGAGAGCCTCAGTTTGATACAGGATCTCAAGAGTCTTTCAATATTTAAATTAATCAGGCAAGTAATGCTTACATCTCTCCAGCTCAAGATATGTGTAGGCTGATGAATGATCTTTGCAAGACTCTCACTGCATCATTTGATTTTTTTAACAGTTCAATGAGCATTGACTTGTTAAATACAAAAATTTGAACAAAATTGTCTTCATGAAAATTGAAGCAGGCCTGAAGAGGAATCTTGAAATTTGTTGTTAAAAGTGTTTGTTACAAAGAAAGATAACTTTCTATTATAGCTCTAAATTTTTTACTTCTTTGCTTGATTTTTTCTTAAAATTAATCACTTTTATCAAAAAACGTTGTCTCAGAAAAAATGCTGCTTTGGAAGTAGTTTAAACTTGGTTAGAAACTACTTTTCGAGAAATTAATTGTGCTTTTTGTTACGGAGAAACCATGCATGCTTATGTTCATTTTTGAATGTCAAATCACTTTTTATCAAATTCTTATGACCTCTGAAAAGGGCCTGAAAAATTGGATCGAAACTGCAGTAGGCAAACAATTTTTCATTGATAATGAAAGAGTTCAAACTTCTCGGAACATATCATTTCCATATACGTAGCGTAATACGAGATTACTGAACGCCCTCTCAACTTATAGTGGTATTTAAATTTTTTCCTGGTCATGTGCTGGTATTGAAGCATTCAGGTTAATTATCATGATATTTGTGTTACCTTTTTCACATTATTTCAGATAATTCCAAAACTGAAGCAAAAATTTGAAAATTATTATATGCAATCATATCTTTTCTAATGCATGTAATGATTTGAAAGTAAAGAAAGCTTTGGAACTAAAAAGAAATAACTACGCCCTTTTCTGCTTCACATACAACTAACGGAAATGATTATAAAGACATCTTTTTTTTTTATTTAGAAAACCTACTCCATCTCCAACTGTATCTGGCAATGCTGTTCGAGATAGTGGGACCTCAAATTCGCAAACCAAAGAAGCTTGGCCTTCGCTGCAGTCTGGTCTGACAAACAGTAAGTACATTGATGAAAACATTTAATTTTCTTATATTAAAACTATACTTATCACCAAATTTATACAAATGTTTTACCACATTTCACCTCATCAAATTGACATGCATAACAGTCACAGAGGTATGAATGAAGGAAAAGAGCATAAATCTATTTGGCGATATTTCCCCGCTGTATATTGTCCTTTAAACAATGTGCTGGCAGGAGTTAGCCAAAAAAAGATGTAGGTAAAATTATTTTTAGAGTAGTATGACATGGCTTTAAGAAAGTGATGGAAAAAATTGAAACTTCGCTTAATACACTCTTAAATACCCGTTTTTAAAGTGAGACCACCAAAAATAAAAAATCTCTACTTGTCTAGTTATCGTGAAAAAAGACTGGTGCTCCAGGTGAAAACTATACGATCGACATGATAGCGAATTTTTCATCCAATATATTCGATCGTATTTTGTAAGATAATTCTAAAAACTGTACAGTTTTTCATGAGCCCCGAACCTAAATTTAGCGAAGGTTCAGATTTTTTCCAGTAATCCCAGGGCCGGCGCGTGATAGGGTGCAATGTGTGCGAGGCACACGAGCGTCCAAGTTTGGCT
>NC_046660.1:139479011-139485459 GCF_010883055.1 Belonocnema kinseyi
CTCGAGTTGGTCTGCGGTCAGAAAACTCTTAATATGCAAACGCAGTCAGTTAAGGTCGAAGAAGTTGCGTTCCGAACTCTCTTCCCCCACCCGTGCGACGAACTCAGGGCAGTAGAGACAGGTGGGATTTCCCCAATAGGCACGAAGTGGGTACGTACGTATAGAAAATCACGATAATATGGTTTTGGATACCTCCTTACTTCTCGACCCGTGCTCGGTTTTCTCTCGGCTCGACTTTTTATCGGAAAGTCGGTATATAGGCTCTGGATTGTGTCGGCTTTTCTATACTCCTTTGCCCGATGTGTTCGTGACGTAGCGACTAGCTACAAAACGAGGCACAAAATGATATATAGAACGCAATAATGCACCGATTTTAGATCAGTTTTTTTTTTTTAATTCGGGACTAAATTTTCTAGAAAAAGTTGAGAGTGGATATGACATTTTTTGTCTATTTATTTCTTATCTTAATTAATGTATAAAGTATATGAAATCTCCATTATGGGCAACTATATTAAATTTCATACACATTAATGTTAATCTAATTACAAGAAAAATCAGAGAATTCCATTTTTCACAAATTCAGAATAAGTTCAGCAGTAATTTTCGATTGTAAATAATAAAACGTGATACCTTCTTTCTGTTAACCAAAAATAAAATTGGATTTGATGTCGAAAAGTTCAACTAAGAAAGGTGGGTCTGGTCCTAAATTTTAATAATTATGAAAAAAAAATTATTTATAACAATAAACTTTTTTCATAATTATACAAATTTAGGACCAGGCCCACCATTTTTAGTGCTTCTTGTTTATTATCCCAAATTTTCAACTCGATGTGGCGCTTCGTGTGAAAAGAAGTTGGGAAATAAAAAAAGTGAGGGTAAGGTAGAAATCTGGCACGAGACCCATTGGTCACATGGCCTTAAGCAAATAAATAACAGACCTAACCTACAATTAACTGTCTTCGCCTTAAATTTTTACTATTTAGAGCGAAATTAAGAAAAAGTTAAACCCGTACATTGCATTTTCATAATAAATAACAATTAAGTTAACGAATTCCAAATTATAAATTTAATTCAGAATGTTTGACAAGATTTAAAGAAATTAAAGCACGTTGAGTTTTTACGCACATTGCTATCCTAACGTGTATATTAAATTTAATACATATGTATATTAGGGTGGCCCAAAAAATCACATTTGAGAAATTTTAACGGGCTTGTTGGCCAAATTGTTCTAGTAGGCAAATAAATGTATGCCTATTTTTTGATATTCGAAAAAAAATATTTTTAGAACTCGCTCTGGCCATTTTTATATCTTATGGAGTTTAATATGTAAAATGTTTCCAATTTTTATTTCTTCGATTTTGGACAGGAAATTATAAGCCAATTTATTTGATATTTAATATACTTGTTCACTTATCAATGAATATTGCATTTATCGCAATTTATATCTCAGAAATATTATGCAAAAGTTTTAGGCATATCAAAAATGGCATATAATGGCAATTTTTGGAGGCTCATTGTGACCCTCAGATATACTTGTGTAACTTGACATTTTAAAGAGACATTCTTTAGACTATTGAGAATAGATTCCTAAAAAAAATGATTAAAAGTATAATTTTTAATTGAGTAAATCGTAAGAAAAGCTTATGAAAAATGACGCATTTAAGTTAAACACCGGCTGAAGGGACTGCCGGTGGACGGCTGCAAAAAAAGTTGACCCTCGGTGGGTCCGCTCATTGTGCACCGTATTTGCTGCCATCCCAGGCTGCGGTGACTGACAATGAGTTGAATGGCAGAGTAATAATAAGTTAATAAATCTATAGCTGCTCTCTGAGTCAAACCTGTAGCTGGTGTAAGGCTTTCTTTACTTCAAATCAGGAAACTTTGAAGCCTCAGAGCGAGTTCTAAAAATATTTTTTTTCGAAAATAAAAAAATAGGCTTATATTTATTTGCGTACCAGAACGATTTGGCCAACAAGCCCGTTAAAATTTCTCAAATGTGATTTTTTGGGCCACCCTAATGTATATTAAATTCACTACACAATGTATGTTACATTTCGGTAGCGGTAGTGCATATTTGCTTCACACGCATGTATATTAAACCTCGTACAGACTTTTCTAACAGTGTACTTTAGATCACAAGATTAAATGTTAATTATTACTGCTATAAACAAATGTACCTCACAGAAATTAGTAGGCAGAGAAAAATATTTTTCTTTTACTCTTATTGTAATGATATCTTAATGATATTAGTTTTCAAGCTAACACCTAAACAAATGCATATTTGGTGCGTTTTTACGCTAGAAAATCGTTTTTTTTCTTCTGACCTTGCTGAAATTATATTTTGAATAACGTTTGATGAACAAATTCAGCAATGCAATACTGTTTTTTTTTATTTCATAAACAAATTGTACATACACAAACGCACATTTTGGGCGTTTTCAAGCAAAAATTATTCGTTTTTTGGTCTGACCTTGCTCAAACTATATTAAAAAATGTAGTAATGCATTAAAATTGGTTAATTTTACGAACAAATTATATAAACCAATGCACATTTTGGGTGTTTTCAAGCAAGAATAAATCGTTTTTTCATCTGAACTTGCTCCAATTATATTAAAAAATTTAGTTATGCATTATTCTTTGTCCATTTTACAAACAAATTATATAAACAAGTGCAAATGCAAAAAAAAATCGTTTTTTCATCTGACCTAGCTCAAAGTATATTAAAAGATGTTGCTATATATTAATATTTGTTTATTTTACGAACAAATTATATAAATAAATGTACATTTTGGAATTTTTCAAGCGAAAATCGAGGCAAATCTAAATCGTATTTTTCTTCTGACCTTGCTGAAATTAAATTTCGAATGAACCATTTTAATTTAATTGTCTGGTTGTAAATTAATTTTTGAAACTCGAATTTTGAATGTTCCATTTTTAGCTAAAAATTTCATTTTTTGATATTTCTTTTTTTTACAAACCGAAGAAAAGAGAACAATAATCAATCATTCTCTCAAGATTAATTCTTATAAATAATAATAATATTAATAAAAAATGTAACTATTTTGTTGAAAACCCATATATTTGAGGTAGACATTTCTTTTATAACTGAACATCGAAATATTCACGTTAAAGGGTCATCATTGTAGCCAAAAATTAGTCTCTTCATTTGAAATTTCAACTACTATGGTTTGCAAATTGATTTCTTTGGTTTGTTACGAATCAATTTATATTTTTGATAATTCATATATTTTGTTAAAAATGGAAATTTATCTTCTTGGTTTGAAAATCCACCACTTTTTTTAAAATTTCATGTATTTTGTGAAAAATTAGTCCTCCTAATTTCTTATGGACTTCTGTTTCCGGCATGAAAGTGTAAAGTAGTGGGAATTGTTGTTGCTGAGTTTTTCTGATATTTTGGTGAAATTTGAGATGCGTGGATTGTGGAAATGTGTACAAGGGTGTGTAGGTAAGAGATTAATTGAGGGATTGTGAGATTGAAAAGGCGAGGTAGATATTTTTGAACATTGAGACAGATTTGTTCGGAATTTGTGGTTAGGTTGTTTGGAGATTTGTGACAGGGTGAAAGGACTGGGTTGAACGGGTTGGTAGTAGCAGGGTTTAGTAGCGACGGAGAAAGGCGAGACAGGTACCAGACCGTGACGATAGATAGATGCAGGGAAGCAGAGGAGGCGGGGGCGTTTGAATTGGATTCATGGCCGGCGGAGCGAGTATGTCCGCGGGAGAAACGGATTTAGAGCAGGAAGTGTTCAGTACGCAAAAAGAGGAGATCAAAGAAAGGAAGGCAAGGGGGAAGTATTAAGCAAACTGTAGAAAAGAAGAGATTAAGAGCAAAAATCTTGGGATCGATTGATGCTTTTATCAAAAGAAAGAGAGGGGAGTGGAGAAGCAGTGAAGAGAAGGAAGATATCGGTGCGAGTTTGAATTATCAAAAAATGTTTAGATCGCCGCTTAAAACGCAGAATTTGGTAGAGAAAAATGATAATAGTAAGGAACTGAAGGAAGCGGAGATAAAATTGAAGTTCTGATGAAAGAGGAAAGGCTAAAGGAATATCATGAAGTGATGATAGAAGTAACAGGGATTAATGAAGAAAAGCAGGAGAAAAGGGGAGAGAAATCGAAGGATTAAATTAGACGGGAAATGACTGAACTTAAGAGAGAAAAAAATTGGAAGAAGTCATGGAACAGTTAGGAAAGAGGATGCATTTGGATTTTGGATGCACCAGGATTTTGGTGGGGGCGAGAGTGGGAATACGGAGAAGGAATGGCTGAGGAAAATAGAACGAAGAATGGAAAGGAAAGCGAGGGAAAAAATAAAATAAAACATAGTGATAAAGAGTATAAGATTAGAGAGAAAGGAGCTGAAGGAAGGAGTGGAAGAAGTACTAAAAAGGATTGATGCGAAGGTAGAAATAGAGGAAGTGAGAAGTGTATAAGTTAAGGAAAATAGCGAAAGAGGAAAGAAAAAAGGGAAGAAGAACATGGGTTAAGTATAAGATAATACACATAGACGCAGTATGGTGGGATTGGGATGAAGAAAGGGAACATATAGTAAGAAATGAGGAGCAGGGAAACTAGGAGAGGAAGGAACGGGAGATAGAAAAATAAGAAATAGTAAGAAGGAAAAAAAGACGAGAGACGAAATTAGGGAAGAATGGAGGATATTTTATTGGAATATAGCAGGTTTGGAGAGAAAGGATAGGGAGTTTATGGGAAATTTGACACAATGAGATATAGTCATAATGATAGAGACATGGCTGGATGAAAACTGATGGGAAAGACTAAGGGGAAGGTTACCAAGAGGTTACAAATAGCAAGTGCAAAATGCAAAGAGGAAGAATAAAAAAGGCAGAGCAATGGGAGGAATGGTAATGGGAATAAGAAATTAATGCATAACAGGGAAAGATAAGAAAGACAGGAAAGATCAAGAAGAAGGATTATTAGTAGAAACGGTAAAGATGGGAGGAGAGAAGTGGAAGGTAGTGGGGGTTAATGTGAACGGTGATATGCAGGAGAAAGCAGAGGAGATGAAAGAAATGATCGAAGAAAATAAAGAAGAGGTTAGGCTGATAATAGGTGGGGATTTCAATGCGAGAACAGGCGACAGAGGAGGATGGGAATGGGGAGAAGATAGAGGAAGAAAATCTAAAGATAAGGTACTAAATGGGGAGGGAAAAAAGTTGTTGAAGTATTTGGAGGAGTTGGGATGGTATATCTTAAACGGAAATATAGAGGATGATGATAAAAAAGAATATACACGCTCAGAAGGTGAAAGGGAAACGGTAATTGCTTATGTGGTAGTGGATGATAAGGTAAGAGAAAAGGTTAAGAAAATAGTGGTAGGTGATTATATTGATTCGGAGCACTTGCCCTTAATAGTGACATTAGAGGGACAAAAAAGCAATAGCAATAGGAATGAAAGGGGAGCAAATGTAAAATGTGTAGGAAAAGGGGATTGATCAAGGGCAGGAAAAGAACAGTTTAGAGAAAAGGTGAAAAATATCAAAATGGGAGAGAGAAAAAAAGAATGAGTATACTGAGTTGTGTGATCAAAAGAAAGAGGAAGAGAATAAAAGGTTTGAGAAAGAGGCGGAGAAGGCTAGGATGGAAGAAGAGGTATGGAAGATAGTAAATAGAGAAAGAAAAAGAAGAAAAAGAGTAAACCAAGATACTGAAACGGTAGAATGGAAGAAATATTTTTTGGATTTGCTAGAAGGAGTAGAGAGAAAAGTTATAAAGGGAGGGAAATATGGTGGAGAAAGAGATGAGGAAGAGGGCATAACAAGGGAAGAAATAGTTAAGGTTTTAGGAATAATGAAGGATGGAAAGGCACCTGGTATAGATGAGATTCCAAATGAAGGATGGCAATATGGTGAAATATGGCAATATGGAAATTACGCTTGAAAACGCAATGAAAAAATACATTTTTTGTGAAAACTCCGTGAAAAAAACCTTATTTATGAAATTACCGTAATAAGTAACTTCTTAAGAAGGCATCGTCAAAAAATACTTATGAAAATGCTCGGGAAGCAAATCTTTTCACATCGTTTCCTTAAGTAAATAATCACTTTTTGATATTGTTATAATTATAATGGCTTATTGTTTTATTAATAATAAAATAAGTTATGTAATTTAACATTAAATGTTTGTATTTTTTAGATTAACCCTTTGTTGCAAGTATTTTTCTGTTCAGTGAATTTGCTTGAAAAATCTTACTCGGGGGGTTTTTGGGGTCGCTAATTACGAACCTGAAGTCAGAATTTTGAAATTTTCAATTCAAGAGGGCGGATTCAAAGTGGCGATTTCAAAATTTTGAGTAAAGAGATATATGAGCTTCAAACTTTTTACTCGGGGTTTTCTGGAATCGCTGATCACGAATTTGAAGTCAGAATTTGGAAATATTCAAATTCAAGATGGGGGTTTCAAAATG
>NC_046660.1:139485559-139487733 GCF_010883055.1 Belonocnema kinseyi
TTTTCGAGAGAAATGTTGCAGAGAAAAAACAGAGTTTTGGACGAGTATCTGAATGGTGGCCTTGAAGCTGACTTTGACTTTGACCTCAAGGTTATTTCCAGGTCAACTTTTATTTTTCAAATGGAAACCCCTTATTTTTGACACCGCCAATCGAAAGAACGGAAAATTGTACGTTCAGATATGCATCAAGGTCATGTGAACCGATCCAACCATTAGATCCATTATACCCACCTCAGATATGGGCTGAATTCTCTCCAACAACTACGCGAAAAAAAAACAATTGCGAATCTTATCATTCGAATTTGAACACTATGTTTAACACTTCTAAGCCAAACATTTTTGAATTCGTTGACACTTTAAGGGGTGTAAATTGACACGTATGTAAAAATGAGAAGCGTAGGGACAAAATCGCGCGAAATTTAAGAGAAAGAACAATTCCTTATCGAAAGTATGATGTCCTTCCAGAATGGTAGTTTGACAAGAATTGAGTTTGTAAAGTTTCGCGCAAAATCTTACCAGCATAGTTTTGATAATTAAGGATTTACTGGAAAATAGAAAGCTTTTGTAAATAATGTATTTCATTTCACAATAGCTATTTTCAGTACATGATTCGAAATGAAATAAATAGCTCCTTCAAAAATGAGTGAGTAAATATGTAGCTTATTGTATTATTTGCTTCACTTGACAATTTATTAGACATTTTTTAGTGATATTATTGAGTATGTTTGAAGAAACTTTCCATTGGCATTAGGGTCTTATGAAAATACTTAATCATAAAACATTCATTTCTTAAATTATTAGATTGGCAAACGTTTCGACCACGGATAGGGGTCCTCCTCAGTGCCAGGTATAAGATTTAAACATATAAGATTTTAATGAATTTAAAATTAAAAGTTTGGCATTCAGTCTTTGGTAAAAAAATGTGTTTTCATGCATAAACTTAGTATTTATATGTCGTGCAGCTCCTCTCTCTCTTTCACTCTCTGCTTCTCTCTCTCTTTCTTTCACCTTCAACTTCCTCTGTGTGTGGTCGTCCCGTTCCGTCGCAGAAGGATGAGGTGATCGCGGGAAAGTAAATCACTTCGTAATCCCACAAACACAAAAATCACACAAACGTCGCACAGAGACATACACTTAAAGTTTGAGATGAAGTTAGTGGGAAGAAACACAAAATCAACTATTGAGAATTTTTATAAAACAGAATTTTTTTAAATATAAAAAGAATAGATTTCGACCTAAAGAAAATTAGAGACATCCGCTCTGCTTTAAATCAAGAAGAAAACTGAAACAGTATTCATAGAGGTCCTAAATTTTACAACTTACATGTTTCAAAGAAACGGTGCTTTAATTATTAAAAGGGATGTGGCAGTAATTCTACCTGAAAATTGAGATGACCGATTGCCGGTTCCCTTTAGAAGCGACAACCGTAATGACCACGTGTTCTCAAAATTTAATTCGCTTTACAACAGGATAGTATATTTTTGAAAGTTTTTCCACGTCGGTTCCGATGTCAAATATTCCGAAAACAAAATGGCGGATCCAATATGGTGGACGAGTATGCCAAATAAACTTTCGATTCTTTTCAGAATTGGTATAACGGGCTTTTCAAGGTTGCTGATTACGACTCCGATATCAAAAATTCCAAAAAATGGCAGATCCAATATGGCGGACAAGTATGCTAAATAAGCGTTCGATTCTTTTCAAACCTGGTATAACGGGGTTTTGAAGGTCGCTGATTGCGAATCTGACTTCAGGATTTATAAATATTCTAATTCAAGATGGTGGATTCCAGATGCCGGTTCAAAACTTTCAAAAAAAGAGATATACGAGCTTGAAAATCTACACTCGAGATTTTTTGAGACGCTACTTACGCATTTCAAGTTACTAAATTGAAATTAAAATTAGTCGACCAAATTTAGTTTACATTGATACGTAAATCTTCGAAATCGTAGATGAGATTTTAAATACTTTGAATTCAATAATGTAAACATTTGTGGAATTTATGAATTACGCTAAGTAAGAGTACATTTTAAAATTTCCATGAACATTTCAACCACAATTTATGTCAGTGTTGGCCATATGAGATCTATTTTGAAGAATTACACGAATCTAATCGTAGATTGGTGATCGTAATCAGCGACCCCAAAAATCCCCCAGTATAGATTTTGAAGATC
>NC_046660.1:139487833-139488835 GCF_010883055.1 Belonocnema kinseyi
TTGAATGTAGGTCGTTCCCGCGTGAGTTGGACAACTAGATAGTATGTGAGCTAAATGCTCGGGGTGTGCATGGCACGCCCTGCAGCTATCATCGGGAATTTCCTGGCTCCAAATGTGGGACGGTATGTTATGGTGGAAATGACACCGTCTTGGCATGCAAAAATGAAACCCTCTGTACCAGACTTCAATCCGGGGGATTTAAGGAAAGCAAACCTTAGCTCACAAGACATTGACTGATCCTTCACATTTCTGTGGAAGATACCGTGCATCCTCTTATCGAGGAGCTGTTCACGAAAGTTTTTCTCTTGTGCTTTCTTAATCCGGGCTTTCAGGAGTAAGTACTCGAGATAGATAAGGTTTGATGCATTTTGCTCACCCCTAATACTGAAGTCAAGTCCGAGTGTTTCAGCAGCCTCCTCCGCTGCTTTGTACAGAAATGCTCCTTTGTCCACTTTTTCGTGATTCCTGACCATTTTAAGAAGAGGGTCTCTTCCATTTGTAACTCTATGTGCTGTATCCAAAATAATCCTGTTGTGAAGACATTCAAGACTCAATATTCCGCGACCCCCTTGACGGCGTGAGATGTACAGTCGCGGAACGGAAGACTTAAGATGCATGCTTTTGTTCATGTGCAGAACTTTTCTTGTCCCGATATCAAGAGATCTGAGCTCGTTCTTCGTCCATGGAACTACTCCAAATGAATAGAGTAGTACCGGGACGGCAAGGATGAGACGTTTGTATCTGCTTCGGAGAGTATCCTTTATAGATGTCACATCCTGAATGCGGCTCTGTGGTACGCCCAGGTATGTATAACTCTCTCCAGCGCAAAGGTGTCGTATGGCGCTTCTATCAACGAACTCAGGATCTTCAGGGATGCCATTAAGTTTTCCCCGCTTCAATTAAACCTTGACGCATTTGTCTAACCCAAATTCCATTCCAATTTCCTTAGTATATCGTTCGACAATCCCCAGAGCTAGATGCAGTTGCTCTCTGTTTTTAGCA
>NC_046660.1:139488935-139503823 GCF_010883055.1 Belonocnema kinseyi
ATTATTTAAAAACTGGACCGAATTATTTTGGACAGCTGTATAATGCCCCATTAACAAAACCGATGGAGAGCTGGCACAAAAAGGTTAAGTTTAAAATAGTGTAAAACATGATAACATGTTTTTCTCTATCATTGACAAGCATACCATTTTCTTTTATATTTCTTTCTATTTTTATACTATCAAGGGCATCATGAACATCACTTAAAATTTTGGGTAACTGGCTGTACAGATCTTCCAGCATAACCGATATTATTCCGAATAAAAGTGATATCGGTTGTAGTTAAAAGTCTCAATATCTTCGTTAGGTAGCTAGTAATAATTTTTGATTGCGGAATTTCAGATATTTCGCGTAATTATATTGCTTTCTTTTGTATACCATTGCTCAATTTTTTCTTGATTAAAAATTTTTAAATTACTGCGTTCATGCTTATGTGGCCTTTCAATTATTTCTCTACTTTCTATCAATTTAAGAAAACATTTGCAGTTCATTTTAATACAAGCCCAGCACTCTATTTTATTTTTAAAAGATGTATGAGAACGGAATTTGTGACCATTATCGACGACCAAATCTCATGCTTGGAACGACACTAACCTCTTTGAAAGAAACCTATAGTTCTAAGGTAGGTTTCAAACCACAAAAGCCCCGTTAGAAGTACGTAGAAAAATTTGCATTAGTACGGACACAGGAATTGAGCCCCATTCCTCCCGCTCGATAGCCCGACGCGCTATCTTCTGACTGACCGGGACTCTATACAGTACATTAAAGTTAATTACAATTTTTCAAAAAACATCAATTACGCTGGTCTCTCTCATGTAATATGGATATTTTTACTCGAATACATTTCAGATTATTAGTATTCATTTCAATAAAGTACATCTTGTAAAAGGCACCTTATTTATTAAATCCTGATTAAGATATATTACTAGGGATAGTTAATATTTGAGTGAAACTACAATACGTCGTGTAATGTGAAATATTCGAAGCGCTTAGAGACGCTTAGAGAGTAGTAGCGCTACATTACCGCCGTCAGTTCGCAAGTTCGCGCCATTCTCGACTGCACCTGTCTGCATTGGGCTTCTGTTTTTATTTGGACTATAAAATTTTTACATTCTTTTCTAATAACTTCTTACATAATTATTTCGATGATTTTGCTTATAGCTGATTTTTAGTAAAACGGGAATATGGTTTCGTGTAAGATATAGTTTATAAGTTTAAAAAATGAAGAGTTGCAGTATTAAAGTAGATAACCGACATTTTTGCCAAAAAATTAGCTTCTTGCATTAAAAATTCATAAAAAATCAAGAGCATGTTGTTAAAGATTTTTTCAAAGTCTCATTTTTATTGTAGTAAAAAAATAATGGTAATTCAAAAGCAGATACCTGAGTCTCTGTGTACATGTCTCCTGGCTTTTTTTAAACATGCCTAACATCTTATCTTCTTTTAAAAACATTTTGTGACCATATTTCTCTTCCTAAATGTTTTTAAATTCGGCAAAATAATAATATACTTCTTTTTTAGAGAAAAGAACTCATAAATAAAACTATTTGCGACGTTATTAGCAGTTAAATATCATAAATAAATATCAACATAAAATCTTAAATGTTCATTTTCTACTAGAAGCTACTTTTATCCCATTTTATTCCACTTTTGTCCCATCTAAGAACATCACAAGTCGCACTTTGCAAAAGGTTCGCAGTCGCCATTTCACACCGATTACTCACACAGAGTTGACCCTTTTTTTTTGTAGCGTAAATGGCAACGTGATACGGATAAGGCCAATTTTCACCTAAGAGGTTAGTCTTATGATGAGGAACGTAAAAATGGGTGTCTGGCCGGCCTGAGTGAATGCGTTGAGAAGTGGCGACCTGACAAATCTGTCAATTTTGACAGTTAACTAACGTAACTCGGATAAGGTTGAAAATTGGTGTATATGTATGGCATGACATTAGAAATAGTACCTATGCATTGTCAGGTACTTACTTGGATGCAAAAGTGTTATCAAGCGGCTTCAAAATCACCGGAAATTCAGGTGAAATTTCTTGAAATTTATTTTACAGGAAAAAGTTTCAAACAGATATATTTTATGCAGATGGTAATATTTACCAAGTTGGGCGCATTTTTCCTTCTTTTTCCCATTGTTTCTTTCACCTGTTGTATCATTAGCAATTCAAAAGAAGCTGTGCTCAAAATTAGTACACAAATAGTGTAAGTCTTGTGCAAAAAATTGGCGTCAGCCACTTTGAGGTAAAACAATAGCTTATTCTGCTATAAATAAGAATAAACAGAGTCGCTTCTCATCTACTGATTATCCTATAAAGTTGTAGCAAAGCTGAATATGATTCTGAAAATTAAATAACAAAATTGCTTTACTTTAAAAGTTCCATTATTTATTGTTAGACGGTTACACTACTTGTAGTAGTAGTAGTTTCTGGTACAAGCAGTATAACCGTCTACGACTCTACGTCTACGCCAATGACCATCGAGAAATGTGAGACGACCCCACGCTGAGTCCGAGAAACTGACTTTCGTCAAGGTAATATAGTTCGAACACATTTCAACGAAAAAATATGAACTTTAACAGCAAAAAATAATGGATATTTCAAAGTGAAGTGATTTTTTCATTTAATTTTTAGAATCATATTCACCTTTATTATAACCTTCTACGATAATCAGAAGCTAAGAACGAGACTCTGTTTATTCTTACTTATAGCAGAATAAGTTATTGTTTTACCTCAAAGTGGCTGACGTCAATGCACAAAACTTACACTATTCGTTTACTAATTTTGAGCACAGCTTCTTCTAAATTGCTAAAGATACAACATGTGAAAGAAACAATGAGGAAAAGAAGGGGAAATGCGCATACCTTGGTAAATATTACCATTTGTATAAAATATTTCTTATCAATGTTAGAGTATACCTTAATCGGTGTTTTCTCTAAATGTATCATATGCATCAGCAACGTTAGTCACGGTAACCACATCCGTTTTGTCATCTCCGTGTACACTCGTACACAATTATCCATTATTTGGGATGTGAGGAAAATGATTTTAGGATAATTAGGCTATGAATAAATGAAATAGAAACATTGAAAGAAGGAATGTAAACATTAGATAATCTGTAATGAGAAAGAGCTCAGCTTCAGAACAAAACTCCACACATAGCTCTTTGCGATGACGCCAATTGTCGCAATATATCATTTGTTGTATACTTTCATTCTTTTGGCTCAACACCTTTAATTTATTATTCATATTTTCTATATTTCATGATACCTTTTAATATCTTTCTATTATTGTTTCCTACTGATTTTCTTATGATAATTTATATGATAATTTATTTAATAATTCCCTACATTGCTTTCTATACAGATTAGTGTATAATCACGAGAAAATTGTAGGAATATTCATCACAGATATTATTACTTCATGGATATCGATTTTTTTAAATATGTTGAGCTAAAAAATGTGTAAGTTCCTTATGTTCTTCTTAATACAGAAAAGTATTTGTAGCAGGAATGGTTTTGTCCAGGTGATTGATCACTACAATATTTTATAACAATAGTTTGTACACAAATCAAACTTGTAAATACATTTTTGTGGAGAATATATTTCGTTATGATAGAAGCGAAAAAACATTTTAAAAAGGAAGGAAAATGTACTTTTGACTTTTAGAAAATCGATCTAGGGTTAAAATAATACTGAATAATGAACTACATAAAAGAGTTAAAAAAAAAGTTAACTATTTTTGATAAAGTAAACGTTCATTTTTCCAATTAAATGAAATTTATATAATCAACCCTGTTACATACTTTCTTCGATGTAAGTTCAAATATTTACAAAGAAACATTGCGATGCAATCGTCTTTCTTCTTGTAAAGGGATAGAACGTGAATGTCTGTCTGGAATTTAAAATTCATTTTACTTATCAGTCGGCAAACTTTTTGCTCACTTTTTAGGTATAGTCAGGCCCATCCCGATTAAATTTTTTCTACTACTTTTCGGTCTATTCATGGACCTGAGTGTGAATGAGCTTACTCCAGCAGGGGTCTTTTATCCACAGGCTTGTCAAAGTAAGGAAATTCAAAAACATTAAATTTTTCAATTAGCTTTTTAAAAAGAGTATAATCAGCATCTACGAATTTCTTCTATACCAATGATATATTGCTTGCCTAGAAAATTTGAAAATTTTAAGGAGTTTAATATCACGAAACTTCAGCCTAATATTCAATTCAATACTAAATACTTCTCAAAATTTCCACCTTTATAGACAAATTACATGTCTTTGGAATCGGAAAAAATACGTAGAGTCCAAATATATTATTTTCAAATCATTGATTATAAAATTAAGAATTTTTTAATCACAAATTGTTTTCCCATTTTCCAAAAAAGGACGTCTGAGGAAAGGGATGGTCTCCCCAAGCTCGCAGGTACCTGACCAAAAAGTAGGTCGTTGGTCAGTCCGGTCAGGGTACCCTAACTTGCTCAAGAGCGTGCCGGCCACAGGTTTATAGTTCAGAATATAGTAAACCTTAGATATGGAGCCCCCTGATATAGTTCTTCCGAGAATTGACGCCGCGTCGCAAGTATGAGTAAAAGGAGCTGCGCGTGATGAGATGCGGTCACTCAGGCGTGAACAAACAAAAGCGTTTTCTGCGAAACGGCCTTCTATCTGGGTAATTCCCCACCAAGCTCAGCCCCAAAATGAGCCCAGAATCAGAGTTTCACTGTATTAACTACTTAATAAAGGTACTTCCCGGTTCATATTCAGCCCCCTCACCTGCTTGTTGGTGGGCCCATTGTTCCGCCCGTGTCGAGTATTGGCAGTACAGTGTTCCTCAAGTAAGAAGCATCGCTCTGTAATGGCAGATGCAACTAGAAAGAGAGACATTACAAAAAGAAAGGAGGCAGTGCATAACTTGTTAATATTCAAATTAAATCAATTTTAAATTCAGAATTGCAGCTTTCAGTAGATTGATCTACATAAGTTACTTTTGAGCATATTTATTTTTAAACAAATTGACACAAAAAGTGCATACACAGAAAAGACCAATTTTAATCTTTACATGATTGGCGGAAAATACACCACTAAAGCCAGACCGGCATTTTTGTAAGTTTTACATGAAAACTTGACGATATGTAAAGTTACAACTGGCAAAAAATGATGTATTAAAAATGTCTTCAGCTGTCGCGCTATTATGAGTGCTCATAGTTAAGTTTTGTCTGGGGTCTACATGTACTGTAACTTGTCAATATTCTTCTTTTAAGTCTATTTTTGAACTAATTTCACCGCCAATATAGCTTCGAGTTTACTTTCCGGCAAAATTGGTGTTACCCATACACTATTTTCAACACGTTTCATAATATTTCATTAAATTAGTCGGTTTAATTAGACCAGTCAAAGAGGCACAAATATGACCTCAAGTTAGAATTGATGATATATAAGCTGCATTTTTGTATACAACTTCTAGAGGATATGCCTAACCACCAAACAAATTTCTGTGAATTTCAGCCTTGTGCTTCTTTTTATAATAATGAAAACTGATAGTAAAAATCATATTTTTGAAGCTTCTCTTGATTTTAATGGATATGGTTTAGTTTTAGTAAAATATAATAATATAATAATAATATTTCCGAAGGTATTCTTGCGTTGGTATCGCGGTAGGGCTGTGAGATGGTCAGGCATATCTCACTAATCAAACAGGTGGCTAGCAAGAACATCTGCGACAAACGGTAAACAGCGGAACATCAACTTCGCCTGCTGAGGATGCTTTGGCTAGCGTTAGCTATTTGCAGCCAACAATGTCGACAGAAATACCGTGGGTGAGTATCAAGTGGAATACCACAATGAAAGAGAAATTGGTGCGTCCCTATTATGAAAGTTACCATATTACTAAAATCATCTACCCTCGACACATCTAGACATTAACACCAGGAATATTGGACGAGATTACGGACTCCCAACGGCAGAGACTTGATGTTCTTACTGCTAGACTAAGTCAGTACAAGAAAAGTAGTGCACGAAGGCAACAAAATCGAAACTTTCAGACAGATGAATGAAGGCTCTATCGTGAACTGAGTGTAAAGCAAAATAACCAGCCAGAAACCGGAGTCCCTCAATTGGAAGATATGACTAATTACTGGTCGGGTTTTAAAACTGGAGAAATTAAGGGCAAGCAATAGCCCTGAAATACAGCTGACAAACATCACAGCTTTAGATGGTTCAGCGTTCTTTAAAGGGCTAGTAACTGGAAAGGTCCAGGTCCGAACATGGTGCACAACTTCTGGTACAAGTACCTGACGAGTGTGTATCTTGCGTTGGCAAGGTGTTTTGAGAAGATCATTGAACATCCAAATTTGATACCAGGTTTTATTCTCCAGTGTACTACGTATATGTTACCTAAAAAACCAGATGCTCAAAATCCATCTGAATTTCGACCGATAGCCTGCGTTCCAAGAATTTATAAATATCTTACAGCTATCGTTGCAGATAAGGTATATTCTCATTGCGACGAGAATGAATTCCTTACAGAAGAACAAAAAGGATGTTGTAAAAACTCGCGAGACTGTAAAGATCTAGTCACTATAGACGCTGTTGCCATGACTGAAGCTCGTAAGCATCAAAGGAACTTACACATGGCACACATTGACTACAAGAAAGCGTTTCCTTCCGTGCCACATGACTATTTGCTTGAAGTCTTAAAACCTTACAAAATCTCCCCACGCATTATTGACTTTCTAAGTCATGCGATGAGGCTCTGGGGTACAAGAATGAAGTATTTTGATCATGGACAACCAAGAATAACTAGATCAATACGCTTTACGACGGGTATATTTCAAGGAGATTCCTGTAGTGCCCTATGGTTCTGTTTAGCGTTGAACCCATTGAGCAAAAAAAATGCTTTACGACGGGTATATTTCAAGGAGACTCCTGTAGTGCCCTATGTTTCTGTTTAGCGTTGAACCCATTAAGCAAAAAAAAATCTCATGGATTCAGAATTCATGATAATGAGGATGGTCAGCAAGTGACCCATCTTCTGTACATGGATGACCTGAAGCTGTACGTTCGTTCAGCCCAGAAGCTGCAGCAGGTGATCAATGTCACAAAGTTGTTTTCATTGATATCCACATGGAGTTCGTACTAGACAAATGCAGAACAGTGCATTTAGTCTGAGGGGAACTAGGGACCGCAGAGTTAGAGAACAAATTCGAAAACGACTTCGAGACAATGGCTGCAGACGAATGATATAAATATCAGGATATTCTTGAATCGAAGGGTATTCATCATTAGATAGTTAAGAATAGCCTAACGAATGCCTTCATTACGAGACTTAGATTGCTTATGCAGAGTTTTCTCAACTTGGCAAACGAAATCAGGGCAATTAACACATATGGCATCCCTGTCCTCACGTACTCCTTTGGTTTCATCAAATGACCTAGAAAAGTTGACGGAATCGTTCGCGTAGAAATGATGAAGCACCGAATGCATCACAATAATTCAGCTATTGAAAGGGTACTTTTACCACGACATATAGGGGGTAGGGGCATTGTAGATGTCAAAAAACTGTGTGAGTCACAAGTTATACAGTTGCGGGACTATTTTAATAGCAAACGAAATGTTGCGCTTTACAACCCCATTTGTAAAGCGGATCTAGACTATACGCTCTTAAATTTATCCTCAGATGGGGCCTTGAATATCGGGGCAGAAACGATAGAGGAATTACAAATACAATATAGGCAGAAAGCTATCCTGGGCGAGCACCCCAAAATGTTAGATCAACATAAAGTGAATAGTGAGGCATCCAATATTTGGCTAAGAAAGGGTGTTCTGTATTCAGAGACGGAAGGATTCGTCATAGCGATACAGGACAAGGTTTTCAGAACCAGGAGTCATTGCAAATACGTGTTACATCAAGACGTGGTTGACCGGTGCCGATTATGTTGAGATACCATCGAATCCATCGAGGACATTTTTTATGGCTGTCGCGTGATGGTTCAGAGAGAATATACGCACAGACATAATGATGTAGCGGCAATTATACATCAGCAACTTGCCCTAAACCTATGACTCTTTAATGAGTGGTTGCCTTTCTATAGATACATTCCAATGCCAATTTTAGAAAGCGAAGATTACATCTAATGTTGAGTTCCGGGCCAATCGACCTGACATCGCGATGCGAGAAAAAAAATATGGAAGAGTTTACATCATCGGCAATGCTTGTCCACTTAACCGAAATTTGCAGTCAACCTATACTTCCAAGATCCAAAAGTATAGCAATTTAAGGCCTGAAGTAAAGATCATATTGAGGAATGTGAATCATGCGTGTATTCATCCCATTGTGATTTCGGCTGCGGGCAATGTGACTATGCTATCTCTCGTAATATACTTTGTAGAGAATTATATTCTGGCTTAAATTGCCAAATTGTGAATTACTAAATTGTGCAGCTGTTTTGGAGTGGCCTTCGTAACGTGAGCGAATAGTAATAACGTTCCGCTGCTCTCTGAATTTTTTGCCTGCGATGAGAGAGAAGAAACTTCTTCTATTTTGTTTACCTACCAGGTATTTGGCTTTCCATTTGCAGGACTACAAAATTTGCTCTTCCTTTTTAGCTTGAGTTTAATGGGTTTATTTTTTTCTGAAATATTTGTACTGTTTTAGCCGATAAATAAGAGGTCTCTTGCAATATGATTTGTTTAAATTATTTGTTTTTTGAGGTGGTCAGTAACCTAGAGAAATGCTTGTAGGCACAATTTAGGTTCGCTGGCATCGATAATGATTAATAAATGAGGCAAGAATAGTTTTGACGGAAGGACCTTATTCGTGCAGAATAAGATGCCGAACATTTTTCTATTTAACTATTTTTTTCACTAAAACTTAAACCGTTTCCATTAAAGGCCAACAGAAACTTCGAAAATATGATTTTTACCTCCCTTTTTCATTATTAAAAAAAAACACAAGGGTGAAATTTACGTGAATTTGTTAGGCGTATAATTCCTTTTCTATCTTCTTTTCTAATGAGAAAGCTTCTTTTCTAGCTAAATATATTTTGGATTTCTACCTTCTTTTGAACCTAATTTCATTTCGCCTTTGTTCAAGTGTCCTAAATCCAGTGAAATATAATTGGGCTAGTACAGGTCAGGTTTACCAAAATCTGCAAGTAGTCGTTCAATTTTAATGAAACTTGGTAAAATTATAGTGCTGTATGTTAGACATTTTGAGTCTAAAGGATTCTTTTCAATATTCATAATTTTGGAAGTTACGCTATATTGCATTTTTTGGGTATATATTTTCTTGAATTATATATATTTCGGGAACTGATAATTGAAATTTTATCAAATTTGGAGGTATTAGAGAAGAAATTACACATTTCTAAACTATAAAACTTGAAATGAAAAATTTTGCCTTAAAACTGAAATACTCCCCTTTTAATTTTGTTTAGGTCGGGATATAAAGGTTTTTAAGAAATTACCTCTCATTAAAAAAAATTGATGGTGATTCTTCTGATACGAAATAAATCATTATTTTAGTGGGACCAATCACAAGCGATAGAAGCTGCCAATTTTGTTTAACCTTCTTGTAAAAATTTTGTCCTCGCTCAGGGTGTCTTGCGTTTAGTACACAGGGGTGCGTGAAATAAAAAAAAAGGTTGACTTGTAATGATGATAATTGTTATAAACAACAACAAAAATAATACAAAAATTGTTGTTCAGCTCTATCCAACCAGGTTATTTGGTTTTAAAAAATCCCAAAGTTTCAGTAACACTTTCCATCTTCAGGGGAATCATTTTATAAGTATAATAAAAAAAAAAGTTTGATAATAATTCTAATAAATTTATATAAATATGAACGATTAAATAGGAGTACAAATTTACTTTAGAATTGGTTAAGAAATGTCAGAGTAATCTTTTGTAATAAAAGGTAGTTAATTCTAAGTTAAAATACAAATAAAAGTCAGTTGTTGGTCAATATCATGAACGATAGAGGTAAAGTTCAGAGATAATAAAGTATTATAGATACTATATTTCATGTTTCAGTAATAACCATGATTTATGTGATGTAGATATTTAAAGTAAATTATAAAAACTGTATAACTGATATAAGAAAACTGTAAACATGATAAACATGTGTTTGAACCGAATCAAAGTTTGATATCTTGTTTTTGTCGAAAGTCAAATTAGTCAAATTAGCAATGTATCTTTAATGAGACACTTTTTAGTCACTCACAATTGTGAACATAAGAAAAAGGATGTGTACAGTAATCCATTGAAAACGTCGCGATTTAAATTAATTAACGTCGATTAAAATTTCTATATATAAACAGGTTTCGGAATATGTTCCAGCAAACTTAGCTTTTGACGCAATTTCAAAGTATAATATGATCAAGCTAATCCTAAAATTAAGGTTTTATTAGGAGAGTAGGATGGAAAAGCATCCTGCACCCATAAAGATGACTTCAAAAGTGACTGTCAAGAAGAATCCACCAACCTAATATACAAGAGGAAGAGAGAAAAGGGCGCCAATTTTCAAAAGTAAATTTAACAGGTGTGGTGTTGAACGTTTATTTAAGAAAGTAGAAACTTGCATGTAGGAAGCAAGACTCTTTTAGTAGAATTTTCCTCTTAATGTAAAACTTCAATTTCATCCCAAAGGAAAAAATGAATAATACTTACATTAATATTATTTCATAAATGGCCGTTAAGAACAATTACATGATTTAACCTAAAAAAAATTTTATTTGAATGTAGAATATTTAAATCGACTAAGTTCTTTATAATAGCATTTTCTAGTTAGAACAGATGTTTAGAAAATTTAGTAAATGGTATGAACATGTTGATTTACGACAACAATTTAACAAGTTACCATGTCAATTAAATTATTCTATTAAGGAGAACCCATAGGATTTACAAAAGTTTGCATATAAATTTTTGAATTGAATTGGCAGTAAGTATTATCCACTATGAATTTTAGTCCTTTGAATTTATTAAAACTTATCAGTAACTTTATTAATATAAGAACATCTTTTTTCAATAACGTTGAGTACCAAATCTAAAGGAACATTAGTGAAAAGAGAAGTTACAACAAGAAAGATCATAATGTGGGCAGAAAGAATAATAATTTGTTCCACTTTTTGTTTCAAGTCATGATGATAATAGACGTATAATGTTAGGTAAAAACGATTGCGTATCCGTGAAAATAAATGGAGAGAAAATAAATGTTCATACACATTTAGTTTTATGTAATTTGAGAGAGTTGTATGGATTTTCAAAGTCACTTTTTCTGGAGAAACAATTGGATTTTCAAAGTTTGATGAATTATGATCGAAAGATTGCTTTCTGGATGCAGCAGTTGGTACCCACAACGTTTGCGTGTGCATTCTCCATCATAACGGTAAACTTATCTTCATTGTTGGGAATATAAAACAATTGGCTAAGTCTAATTCTCTACTATTTCTAACCGTCAAGCATAGGATAACTCAGTCGATTTGTAATCCTGCACAAATAGCGTGTTATGTTAATGAATGTCCGAATTGTCCCGGCGATGAGAACCATGAGCTTCTTTTGAAAAGAGCCTACATCGAAAATTTGGTTGAAGATTAAAAAATTAAACAGTGGTTAAACGTGGATCGATTAGATTTAGAAATCGTGACTCTAGTAGATGATTTTATCAACAGCTTAAGCGAAGATATGAAACAACTTCCTTGACATTATTTTGTTGCCAAAAAACAAAGTATGTATATCAATAGCGTGCAGTATAAGTTATTAGTGGTTCAAATTCTTGTGCAAATATATTTTTCGGATGTAAAACGGAATGGAACTTCCATGCAATAGCACATGGCAAATGTGTTGGGATGGCATGGGCGGCATTCTCAAACGAGTGGCTGCTAAAACAAACCTTTAGCGTCCGTACAACTAGTTTTTTTCAATGGATTACACAAATGTTTCACTATATCCAATGGTTCGTTGGAGATTGATCTGTAGGGGCCAGATCTATCGGTTCCGCAATAAATTATCACATTAGAAATATAGTATTTTTGATAATTACATAAACAATACATTTTTAATCCGTACTTAGCGGGCTTATTCGGCATGTATAAAGGCGATCTGAAAGTCACGTATAGTTGCTAATTTATCGGTTGTAGTGAGCTCTTGATGAAAATTTATGTCAAAATGGAGAAATCTCAGCAATATTCGAAACCTACATTCATTAAAATTAGCCCCCAAAATGATCAAACCAGTCCCATTTTTTGTGAAAAACTCGGAAACATCAGCACGGTTTCCATGTTTGACTGCCATCAAGAACAGGGCTCTAAACACTGCTTTTATTTCTACTCTTGAGGTGGGTCTGTAATCTGAACTTGTCCCTTCGAACTTTTGATGATGACTGGCATGCACATCGTGCGTCATACATAGTAACTAGAGAATATAAGCCGCTCCCGAGCTTCTGGACACCCTTAGGCCGTATGCATTCATGTTTTTTCTACCCTACTACTGTTTGGTGCAGGAATAATCTCTCTTTCCAGTTAAATAATGCAATTGGCCCTCACCAGAGCTCAAATATAGTTCAGTGTGCCCAACGTCAGCCAACGCTACTGGCACTGATATGTGACGAGCACTGTTAAAGTCCTGCTGTGCATAAATTAGTTTTAATTTAACTGAATGTTCAATTGAACAATAATGTCAGAATATGAAATTAAAGGGAACATTCAAATAAAATATAATGTTGGAGGGAGCAATTGTATTTCCAAATCTCATTTGAGCAAAAATATTACTTACAATAGTTAAAGAAAAATTTCGACAAAGATTCGGCGTCGTGAGATGATACTCATATGCTCTAAAAATCAAAACTCTAAATTTTACCTCACCCTGGACAAACTATGAGCTTAGCCTTACGTCAAACTAAGGCGCAAAGCTGACGTATTTCGTTCTCTGAGGAATGCATATAATCCTGGTTTCCTCAATTTTAGCTTTAATCTAATTTCACGCTTTACATAGCTGAAAACAGGAAACAATTTCATCAAAGTTACACAAGAGTCAGAAAAACAGTCTCTATTCAGAGCTTTTTTTTCATAAATTCGATTCGCCATGCGTGCATTAATCTCTCATAAATAAATTAAAATCTCATTATTAATACAAATTAATTCTATATTAAGTTATTTGATAAGCCTGGCGTCTCCATAGGTAGATCCTGTATCTACTAGCGATTCCAGGCCGATTGGTCCGATCTATTCAGCTTCGAGCCGCTTGGAATCCTTAAACTCGAAGCCCACATTTATATTCGAAACTTCACGCTAAAATTGGTATTAATTGTATTACAGTAGAAGTCCGATAACTTGCCGTCTGATTAGTGTATACTCCCCTGAAAACGTCATCACACGTACGGCACGCACACTAATAGTGGTTTTCCCACTACGTGTGCTATTTTGCTAATGATTTGCGCCCATGATTTACGCATGCATGCACCTGATACTGTTCTACTAGAGGGGGCATCCGGTAAGTCCGCAATTCCTGAAATTTTCCGCCCCTACAGCCCCGAAGTCGGAAAGTTATCGGACTTGTTCTGTAATTGTATAATTAAAAATGTAATTTTTAAATGAAGGCTTTTATAATTATTATAATTACATAAAAATTATATCCAAATAAAATAAAGTAACGTAAAATATTAAAAAGTAGGAAGAAATTCATGCGCCTATAGGTTTCTATAACCTAATGTCCTAATAATATCAAAGACATAATCTATTTTTAATTCCATAATAAACAATTTTTAATATTAAGAGTTGAAAGTTTTTTAAAATGGTCCCAAATAGTTTATAGCATTATAACATCTAACACATAAACTAAAAATAAATAAATTACAATTAAAAATCCGCGAGAAAGATGTTTGACAGAGATTTTGTATAACTTAAAATGCTTTACAAATCAGCAAATTGGAAATAAGATAGATAGATAAGCGTTTGTTTTTCTGCCTACTGGCCTTAAAACATGGAGTTGCTTATATTTCCATTTTTTACATCTATCTCTTGAAAATGAAAATCCACCTACACCTTATAACTAATCCGCTCGCTTCTTTGGCTTTACCTTCCTCGTTGTGCCTCGCCTCGCACCCATGTCGCTCTTTTCTCGCTATGCCTCGCATTACCAGACTCTGTCTCCGCGGCTAACTGGTCGAACCTGATTGGCCAATCAAGTATTTTTATTTAAAAAATCCGGGAGGACGGAAAACCAAATCGGATTGGTATTATATCCATAGTCCCTATTGATGTAATTAGGGTGTTTTAAGATTTCGATTGCTTCTCTATGTTTATTGGAAAGAAAACGTAAAACGTTTTAACCTGACATTGCTCTCATGTTTTATATATTCCTGGATCACTTAGGGGTGCCTTTTTGTCTTTAGTGTTATTTAGTAGTTGTTCTATTTTCGTAGGTGGTTTAAATATGGTTTGGATGTTGTGTTTGTTAAGAATTTTTCCTATTTGTTCTGTGACCTTGGATGTAGGGTAGGGTGGTAGTCATTTTTCTTTCTCTTCCTTTCGTAGGTTGTGTTGACTTGTCTTTTAAAGTGTATTTTCTATTGCTTTATCAATTTGTTTATGTATTCGTTCTGTATTATGATTTTTTAACGTTTTGTGATTCCTTTTGTAAGTTATCTTCATCTGTTATGGAGAGAGCTCTGTATACAAGGGAGTTGATAACCTACTATTTTTGAGATGGTTGATGGTGGGAAGAAGCATGTAGGTATCTGTATGCGTAGGTTATCTGTAAACTTCATGTCCTAATGTGTTATCAGATTTTTTGTAAACTAACAAGGAAACTATCCCAGGTGTCCCTCACCGATTTTGATGAAACTGCAATATGTTGTAGTACATCGAAAAATAAGAGACACGTATTTTTTTTTA
>NC_046660.1:139503923-139561410 GCF_010883055.1 Belonocnema kinseyi
CGATAAAAAAAAATACGTGTCTCTTATTTTTCGATGTATTACAACATATTGCAGTTTCATCAAAATCGGTGAGGGACACCTGGGATAGTTTCCTTGTAAGACGTCTAACAAAGGCAATTTTCTGTTTTGTTCTAATTCCATTGTGAACTGAATATTAGGATGTAATTGATTGATAAAATCGAAAAACTTATTTAGTTCATCTCGTCCATGTCGCCAGATGACAAAAGTGTCATCAACGTTCTATACAATGTACGAGCTCGGAAGGAAAGTTTGTAAAAAATTTAATAACATCAATTATATCAGAGATTGGTACTTTCGTAAAGAGAGATACTATGTCGAAAATCACTATGATGTTTTGGGGTTGAATGTGAATCTGTTGCGTCTTCTTGATAAAGTCAAATGAGTTTTGGATGTGAGTGGTGGAGTTTCCTGTAAAAGGATTTAGTTTTTTAGCGAGGAAGCGTGCTAGGTTGTGAGTTGGTGAGTTTATGGCGCTGACGATCGGTCTGAGTGGAATGTTATCTTTGTGGATTTTTAGGAGCCCGTAAAGTCTTGGAGAGATGGGATTGGTAGGTATCAATTTACATATTATTTGGCTGTAAAGTTTAGAGTCTTTAAGAAGGTTCTTGTTTTACTGAGTATTGTTCTTTAATTGCGGTTTTTTCTTATTTTGTTAAGTTTGAGGAAGGAATTTGAGCTTGGCGTAAAATGTTGGCCGTCCTACGTTGTATTTCATTCGCTTTTTCGGGTGGAAGAGTATATATTGTGGATTCTAAATTGCTGATTATTTCTTCTTATGGAATTTTCGAAGGAGCTACTGAAAAATTATATCCTTTAGATAAGGCTGAAATCATTTTATTCTTGCGAGGTTGATCAAAGATGTTTGTTGCTGTATCTTTTAGTTGTGTTTGCTTTACTGGAAGTAATTTGTTTAATTTTATTTTTTGTTTTTGAGTGGAAAGCTCTTTAATCCGTTGAGATTGTTCAAAAGATATGCTGTCCAATGTGGACCAAATGTGAACCAAATGATTTGGATTTAGATGTTCCCCAATTATTTGTTAGTTGTAAGAATTTTGGGACGATTTTTTTGTCCCTGCACCGTTTCAAAAAAGCTAAGGATGTTAGTAGCTTACCTTGATAAGTCCTGAGCTTTCTAAAGATGTTGGTTTTAGTAAGGATACTCTCCCCGTAGAGTTCTATAATAATAGATTTTATGCTTTCACGTTAATTCATTTTGATAACAAGAGATATTTCCGGTTTAACTCGTGTAAAAAACTACGAATTTTGCCGACGTTTCGTGAACATTGCACTTTACTTCTTCAGGCCAAAACTTGATTGGCCAATCAGGTTCGACCAGTCCCCACGGTGGGGCGTTTTGGTCAATCACAGGCATCGTAGAGAGTATACATAAGAACAATATAACCTAATACCTTAGTTTCAGGGCAGCCCTGAAGAAGTGAACTTCAATGTTCACGAAACGTCGGAAAAATTCGTAGTTTTTTTACACGAGTGAAACGCGAAATATCTCTACTATTTACAATATTTACAGTTTTCTTACACCTGATTTCTCTCTTATTTACAATCTTTCCTTCTCCATAGCTCTTCCTCCTTCCTTCTCTTCTTCGCCACCTTACCCAACACCCCCGTCACTCATGCTACAGGCCTTTTGTCCCCCCTTTTATGAAAAAATACCTAAATGCTTCTCCCACTCCTTACTACCACTTCACATTCCTCCAACCACTGGCGGAATACTGCAAGGCAAGGGGTCTTCCTCTTCTGTTGGGGTGCGATGCTAATTCCCACCATACCCTGTGATGTAGCACGGGCGTCAACTCGAGCGGTAAGGACCTATTGAAATACCTAATTACTACCGATTTAGATATTCCTAATACGGGGAACACCCCGACGTTTCGTAATTTGGTCAGGGAGGTAGTCATTGACATCACTCTCTGTACCGGCAGTTTTACAGATAACATCAAGGAGTGTAGAGTCTTAGACGAACCCACTATCTCAGATCACTCACTGATAGAGTTCGTGTTGGAATTCGCTGTGCCCACCGGCCCTAAATGGGTCAGAAATCCAAGAAGAACGGACTGGGGTCAGTTTTACACAGAGCTAAGAAGTACACTCTCAGGGATGCCCAGATCAATTAGAGTCGTGGATACCCTGAAGATGGCAGCCAAGTTTTTCATGGAAGCCATCAAATCCGCTTATGAAAGTAATTGTCGGCCTTCGAAAGTCCGAAAGGCTGGAGAGACACACTGTCGGAACTCGAAACTCGAAGAACTTCGCAGGCAAACCAGAGAGAGGTTCAGAAGTGCCAGTTTTGGCAAAACGAAGGAATTGTGGACCTAATTCACATCGATGAGGGATGAGTATAGGAGTGCAATACGCAAGGCAAAGCATAAAAACTGGACCAACTTTTGCACTGATATTGAGAAGGGAGCAGAGGCGGCCAGACTGGACAAGCTGCTTTCTCGAAATCCGGATACTATTCTCGAGACTCTAAAATTGCCCGGCGGGGGATATTCAGAGTCGGACGGGGATACCTTGGCTCACCTGATCAAGGCACATTTTCCGAGCTTCAAAAACTTAGGAGATGGGGGGACGACACCTCTGAGGCCATCAAAGTCGCCTGTGGCCCAATTTGGCCCGAAACGACGGCTAGGGCTGGTCTGACGTTGGGTTATGTTCCGGCGGCATGGAGGAGTGCGAGAGTAGTCTTTATTTCGAAGGCTGGCAGGATCGGTTTTACTTCACCAAAGCAACAACACGCCTATAGGGTTGGTCATTCGACTCTTCGGCTCTGTAGAAGAGCCATAAGAAAAAGCTGGGGCTTGAAACCGGAGACACTTATGTGGATTTACACAGCGATCCTGCGACCCAGACTAACCTATGTGGCAGTCGTCTGGTGGACCAGGGTCGAACTTTCTACTGTGAAGTCCCGGCTAGAAAGAATCAGGGGACTGACTCTAAGAGGTATCACTGGTGCCTCGAAGTCGACACACAAGATAGCCCTGGGGGCACTAATAGGATTGGAGCCCCTCCATCTCACCATAAAAGCCGCGGCTGCGAAGGTGGCCTGGAGACTAAATATGGTAAACGATAGTATCACGACAATTATGCGGATACCAATCAACATCACGAAGAGATCGACACTGAGCATGCCCAGGGACAAAATGTCCACTTGCCACTACCTCCTCGACAAGAAATACCAGGTTAGCCTATCCACAAAAGAGGGATGAGCTAACGGTGAGGCACACCTGCTCAGTGACGGAGACAACTGGTTTACAGGTGGCTCCAGGAACAAAGAGAACGCTGGAGAAGGTGTATACCGTAGAAGGAACGGAATGGGCTTCACAACTGCGATGGCGAACTACGCAACAGTTCTACAATCTGTGATTATAGCCTTGCTCCAGTGTGCCTATAATGCAATGGAGTACGACGGGAAAAGAAACATTCGCATCTGCTCACATAGCTGGGCTGCTATCACTTCTCTGAATGGAATCACGACTACGTCGCTGCTAATATGGGAGTGCTTTGAGGCACTCAATGAGCTAGCGGCAGAAAACCGAGTCACTCTGCTCTGGATCCCTGGACACATTGGCATCAGGGGCAATGAAATATCGGACAGGTTAGCCAAGCTAGCAACAAAGGAAAATTTTACTTGAGCTGAACAAGTTGTAGGCATTTCCAGTAGGTCGGTCACTGAAGATATTAACAGTTGGCTGACAGAGGAACATCAGAATAATTGGGATGCGGTCCCTGGCTGCAGACAGGCTAAAACACTCTTGGGCTCAAAGCTACAACCTTATCGAGCGAAATAAATTCTTAAGCTCGGGAGGAAGGAAGCCAAAATCCTAACAGAAATGTTTATAGGACATGGAAACCTCCGGTACCACAGGCATAAGATAGGGCTTGAGGAAAGTCCCCTCGGTCGTGTAACAATCGTAGACAGTTTCTGCATCAGTGAGTCTGAAATATCGGTCAATAGCATGGCCGCGGTCCTCTCTCTATAGAGAGAACTTTGGGACCACGCATAAGGCTTATAAGGGGACGCCTATTCTCCTTCTTCCACCAGCACTGCCTTACCAGCTTACTTCCCCAGTCTTCCAAAAAGTTCTCCTTACATTTACACGCTCGACCCTCCGTTATAACCCCTAAATGTGTTCTTTCTGTCTCCCTCCTGACAATAAAGTTCGGCGTATTTCTTGCCAACACATTACAAAATCATGTGCGAAAAACCTCTTCTCCAGCCCCCACACATGCCTCATAACCACATTTGCCCTTCTCACTCATTCTTTTCTAAGAACATCCACTCCCCCAGTCCTTCGAAACAGGAAGCCCAGGTGCACACTCTTTCACCTCCTATACCGCTTTTCCCTTCCACTTTCACTCTCCTCCCTTATCTTTCTCACCTCCTTTTCTGAACGCCATACCCTTCGACTTGTCTGCATTTAACTCTAACCTATTTTTGTTCAAGTATCTTCTCAACCTTTTCATCATCTCCTTTAAAGCCTCTTCACTCTTTGCTATCAACACTATGTTATCTACAGATGCGAGTGACCATGTCCAGACTCCTCCTATCCTTACTCCTCCTACCACTCCGGCCGCTATCTTACTTTCCCTATCCGCGATCAAAATTGAAAAAAGCGTTGAGTTAAGCGTACATCCTTACCCCATCCATCCAGAATACCTCAGAAATTACTTCCTCTCCTCTCAGCCTATCTTTTGTCTCCTCATATACTTCCCTTACCCTCTCGATCAGGCCCCTCCACACTCCCCTCTCTTCCATTGCCTCCCACAACCTCCCCCTATCCATCGAAGGGAACGCGCCCTTTAGATCTACAAAAAACGCGTACACTTTGGCACCATTTTAGTAAGTTCTCTGTCCACCACGTGATGCAAGACCTAAATATTGTCATTAGTACTTCTTCCCTCCCTAAAGCTTTCCTGTGTCTCCAGCAATATTCCTTTCCTCTCAACATCCTTGCACAGCCTATCTGCCAATACCATCGCGTATATTTTGCACGCGGTATTCATTAGCGTAATTCCTCTATAATTTTCCCACCTCTCCCTATCCCCTTTCTTATACAGTGGTACGATCAGCCCCTCCCTGCACCCTCTTGGGAATCCCTTCCCCCTCCATACTTTTTTTACTACCCCCTTCAGTCTCTGCCTCACCTCTTGTGTGCTAAACAGCCACGCTTCGTTCTCTACCCCACCCAGCTCTGCTGCCTTCGATTTTTTTAACTTCCTTATCTGCTTCTCTATCTCCTCGTCATACCGCTTCTCTTTATTTACATCACGCGTTCTTCTAATGTCCTCATCTCTTTTCCGTCTATTTGACCCCTAAAATGAATCCTTAAAACATGTCCTCCATTCATCGTTCCCTATCTTCTCACTTATCCCCGCCCTACGTTTCCTAAACTTATCAATTATCTTCCACACCTCTAATTCTGTCTTAATACTTTTCAACTCTAAATCCAGCTCTTTTTCCTTTTCCTGCTCCTTTTTCTTACGCATCACCCTAAACTCCTTCCTCATTTCTACGTACTCCCCCCTTTTCGCGGTTCTTTCCTTCCACTTCCTGTACTTTTCCCCCTTTCTCCTCATCATCTTACATTCCCTATTCTACCACGGATTCACCATTCCCTTCTTCTTCCTAAATACCTTCTTTTGCATACAATCTTTCACTGTGTCTTTTAGATCCTCCTATATCTCATCCACTATCTCATATCCCATATCTAGTCCTGCTACTTCTCTATTGCCTCTCTCGTCCATGACACCCTCTCCCCTAACGACCCTTCTTGCCCACACTGTCTTTCGCCAGCCTCCCTCTGTGTCCACAAACTTAATGGTTGATTATACACATACACATATGTGTATTCTCCCTATTCGTCCCCTGTTCGCCACCATCCAGCCTCTGTCCTCCATCCAGTCTCTTAGAATCTCCCCCTCTTTATTTATTACTCTTATCCTTCAAATTTCTTTCGAAACTCCCCTTTTCGGTACAGGGAGGAGGGCACGCCCTCCCCCTCTCCCTCTCCATGAACTTCTTCCTCTTATCAATCCCTAACCCCTGTTATAATTCTCCCAGTAGCCCTTCCTTTCCTCTTTACTTTGACCGCCTCCTGTAGCCTCCACCTATACCCCTTTGGAAAGTTTCGCTCTACTCAATCCCATTCCTCTCTATTCACGTCCTCACCATTCTACCCCAGCTATGTTCCAGTGCAGTACCTTCAGCACTATTCCACTCTGCTTTACTCCCACCCCTCTACTTCCCATGAAACAAATTTCCCTGCACTTCCTTTAACATCTCCTTCTTCTCGCCCTATACTCACATTTTTCCGTCTATTTTTATTTTCCGATTCCCTACCTTCGCCGCTCTCCCCTCAATTCCTAGCTCTGTCATTCAGCATTCTCTGCACATCCCTTTCCTTCTCGTAAAATCTTGATAGATGAAAACCTCTTTGTCCTTTATCCTATTTTTGTTACGCATTTTTCCAATTTTTCTTCTCAGCTTTCTAATTCCACCATTGCCACTTTCTTCTCCTTTCTCCCTGCCATCCTAACTTTCCCTACCTTGCCTTTAACCCACCCTATGCTCTGTAGCTGCGCTTCTTCCCCCTCCCTTTCTTCCTCGCTCTTTAGCTTCAATCCTCTTATTACTATATTATTTCTCCTATTTGCCTTCTCTCTTCTCTCCATCCTCAACTCCATTATCATTATCCTTTCCCTATCCGCTCTCTCCTTTTCATTCCCATCTCTCATCTCTTACCCTCAGGTCCTTTCTCATACTTTCCACCAGTTTCATAGCCCCCCTTACGTCCTCCCTCAACCCTCTGACTCAACCCTCGACACCGGGCCACGCACAGCTGGCCGTGGTGTCCTTGTTGAAATTTCCTCCCCTTCTAATTCACTACCAGCACTGCCAGTACTCTTGCTGCCCACCTCCTGCTCTTCAGTCGGTAACTGTAACCTATCCATACACAAAAGTACGTACTGCAACCAACAGATGTATTTTAAGGCTCATGTCGCTTACCGCCCTAATATTTCCGTTTTTTCGCAATATTTCACCCCTCACAGCCCCTGCAGACACCCTTTTCTCACCCTTAACATCCCCCAGCACTACAAGAACCACCCTTGTCCACCATGAAAGCCCAAACACCTAACCACAAAACTACCCCGCTCTCGTGCAAACTTAACCTCACTTTGCCTATTTAGCCAAATTACAGCCTACAACTACAATATAAATTAATGTTTAACTAGGCAATTTACCCCTCACAACCGTACTCATCTCCTTGACTTCCACCCTCACACTCCACTCACACCTTCCACACAAAGTCCGTAAAAACTTCTCACCACCTGTTACTGCACACTATCTCAATACCACCACCAACATGCTTTGGACTATGAATGTGAAAGCCAAATTTTATTTGATTAATTTATAGTTT
Source organism: Belonocnema kinseyi (assembly GCF_010883055.1). NCBI lineage: Eukaryota > Metazoa > Arthropoda > Insecta > Hymenoptera > Cynipidae > Belonocnema > Belonocnema kinseyi. The sequence goes on from NC_046660.1 coordinate 139,511,381, forward strand.
ATATTTCTTCGTTTTAAATTGTTGTTAACTTAGTAGTTGACTTGTTAAGTTTAAAAAAATCCATTTTTAACCAAAAGTGTAGTAGTAAACGGCTTAATTTTGTACCAAATAGTATAATTTTATATAAAGTTGTTTAATTTTTAAGCCTAAACGACGATTTTTCTATAAAACAAAAAACAATTTTCGATTAATTTTTAATAAAAAAAAAATGCGTTTCAACCCAATAAATGAACTTCACCTAAAGAGTTGAATTTTCAACGAAAAGTGATTTTTCTACAAAATACATAAACATTTAACTAAATAGTTGAATTTTGAACCAAGCAGATTAGTTTTCTAACAAAAAAGGGCGTTTTTTAACAAATAGCATATATTTTCTACTAAATACCTTCAACAATGAATGTGATGTTAGTGCAAATTTTTTAAAATTATTTTTTATTTTTTCAGTACAAATTTGTTTAACTGAATAATTTAATTTTCAAATAAAAAAAGGCTAATTTTTTATCAAAAAATTGAGAAGTTAAATTTTCATTGGGTAGAATAAAATTTCAATAAAATCAAATTTGTTTGAATTTTTGAGTTAAAACATGAATGATCGACGAAAAATGTAATAGCTGATATTTCAACAAAATAATTGATTTTAAGTTTAAAAAAATTATTTTCTACCAAAAAAGACAACAAGAAACAGACATTTTTAACCAAATAGGTCAATTTTCTATTCATTTGTTGAGTTTTTGAGCCGAAACGACAAATTTTGTACAAAACAGTTACATTTTTTACCCGTGAATGCGATTTTTCAATCTGAACCTATTTTTCTGAACAATATCTTGTCAGGTTCTAAAAATAAATATTTCATGGTGCCTCTCAAAACAGGATTAACATTTTTGGTCTTTTACGATTTAAGAAACATTTTTTCAAGTAATGACAATTCATATTTTCAAACGTGCAACATTTTGAGACATAAGTATTAAAAACTCAAGTAGAAAATTAAAGCATCTGAACTCTTTTGCATTTCAAGTATTTGAAATTAATATTTAAAACAAAGGACCCCGCACTAAATGTATGGGAAAATGGCTTTCGGTGGATTTGCTGAAACTTTGTAATTTTTAAGGTTATAAGTGCCGGATGAAATATCCGTAAAAAAATACAAAAAAATGACAGTTTTAGCGCTATGCGGCGCTAAGCGCTCAAGATCAGTGAATAAAACGAATTACAACAGATTTTGTTATAAAAGCGATGTCAACATAGAAATCGCGGTTCAGATCGTGGTCTATCATATTTTCGCCTACAGCGTTGACTCATATAGCGCGCTTCTCAAAACGATCAAACGCTAAGTGCCCAAGATTTTAACTTGACTAATTAATCACTTCTTTAAAGGCAGAAATGGAACACAAAGTAACATTAGTAACTAGTGCGCACATACTGATAATAACATTCTACCCTTCGCAAGAGGTTTGAACGCTAAGCGCTCAAGATCAGCGAATAAAACCAATCCTAGTAACTTTAGCGACAAAAGTGATATCACTATGAGAATCACGCATCAGAAAGTAGTCAGTAATATGTTTAGCCAAACCAATGAGTTATATTGCGCGCTTCTCGAAACGATCAAACGCTAAGCGCCCAAGATTTGAACATGACCAAGTAATTACTTTTTTAAAGACAGAAATAGTATCCACAGTAATATTAGTAACTAGTACGCACATCGATAATCACAGTGTACCCTTCGCCAGAGGGCAGAACGCTAAGCACCCATGATCAGCGAATAGAACCAATCCTAGTAGCTTTAGCGACAAAAGCTATGTCTGTATACGAAATACGCATCATGTGAAAGGTCTCGAGAGCGGATAGTAATTTTATTGGTAAGCTTAGGAAAAAAATCCCTATCTGTTCCCTTCTGTATTAATTGTGTTGTATTTCTTATTCCTTTTTTGTGTTTAGTTTCTTGTGCTTATTTGTTTTATTTTGTTGTTTCTGAATTTTTCTTTCGTTTTATTAATACATTCCTCTGCCTTTCAAGACCATGAGAGCTTGTTTCTCTTATGGTTTAAAAAATGGCATTCAGAGTTCAAGTTAATTGCTATGTGTGCGATAGAGTCTATCAACCAGGACAAATGGCTCGAATTGATGGAAATAATAATCCTGATAGGCAAAACATTGCAATTTTTAGACGCCTTCAACTTCGAAGACCACCACTTGAAGTCGCCGATGAGAGTAGGTTATGTCTCAATTGCAATCAATCGATTCGCAATGAGATAGAGGGGCTCCAACGTGACCCAGGCTGTTTAAGACTGAATGTTCTTACACAAACAGGCAGGCAAACGTTTATGTTTAATGCTGATGTTAATACTCCAAGGCTTTCATTTGAATGTAGAGTTAACGCTTTTATTGTCATGGACATTTTCATTCCATGAGAAACAAGAGCATGCTTAAATCATTTGGATGAACATGGTTTCATCTTAGGCCCCTTGCTTCCTGGACTACAAGCGATTAATAGACCGTATAGGATTCCAGGACAGCAGTTACTTCTGTTTTTGCAGCAACTTCGTAACGAAGCAAATTTTCATACGGCCGCGGCGTTTAATAATGAGGATAGTTTCACTGATGAAGAGTTTGAAGCTATTGCTCCTGTAACAAAGGAACAGTTTAGATAATTGTATGCATTTTGTGATCCTATTCCGTAGTTACATGGACATGGTGCTAGATACGTGAGAAAAAAAGATCTGCTGACTTTCCTTTGCAAAATGCGTCAAGGTCTTTCTGATGAATTTCTGAAAGTGATTTTTCATTATTCGAGCCGGCAAGCTACACGCATGGCCATTTCTACTGTGAGAGAGTCTTTAATGCAGCGATTTGTGCCTGGTAACATTGGGTTTGATGCGATAAGCAGAGAGGAATTCATTGAAAGACACGTGACATCATTCACCAATGAACTTTATAATCCAAAACCAGAAATTCCCAGAGCTATTGCTATCATCGATTGAACTTATGCTTACATGCAGAAGAGCAGTAACTTTCGCGTACTTCGACAGTCATTCTGCAAACATAAATGACGTCACTTGGTAAAAACTGCTCTCATTGTTGCTCCAGACGGATACATACTTGAAATACAAGGACCATATTTTTCTGACTCGCGAAACAATGACGCACAAATGCTCATTAACGAATTTGAAAGAGATGTGGAAGGTATGAGAGAATTTTTCGACATTGGTCATATTTTTATAGAGGACCGTGAATATAGAGATGTCCAACCACTTTTAGAACGCTTAGGAATTGTGTCTAAGATACCACCATTTCTCCAACAAGGACAGAGTCAATTGGTAACGGAAGAAGCAAACGAAGCTCGGCTAATAACGAAATCTAGATGGATAGTGGAATCCAGAAATGGCCACATAAAGTTCATTTTCAAGTTCTTCGAGAAAACCATTCCGATGGCTCGTGTACACAATCTAAGGGACTTCTTTCGTATTGCTGGTGCCATAATTAATCGATACCATCCTGTTATCGAGATGCAAGGCGCTACAGCAGAGCTTGCAAGAGAATATATAGCGAGAGCTCGTGAGCCAAATATTGTGCAAGCGCGCGTAGCGTAGTTCATGCGCCTGCATGAACTTCAAGTGCCACAATTTCCTCGCCTTACATGGAAAGAAATACGCGACATAACAATTGGCGTGTATCAAGTAGAACTTTCCCCATCTTACGTTCAAGACAAGCTGCAACGAGAAGAAGATGAGGAGTTTCAACTAGCTACGCGACTTAATGAACCTGGTTTGATCAGAGTACGAGTATTTTCTCGTTTCCGAAATGCGACAAGGTACCAGCTGTGAATAGCGTTCAATGAGATTGATGGCATAGGACTAGACAATAACGAAACGCTTCTCGGTTATTATTGCACATGTAAGTCAGGGGCTAGAACTCTTGGCACTTGCGCACATATTGCAAGCGTTTTATGGTTCCTGGGTTATGCACGTCACCAGCAACACGTAAAGTATCGTCAAACTTCCTTGCTACAAAGAATTCTAGACACTGCTAATAGAGGTGAACAAGCGAACCCGAATCAAGAGTCAGAAATAGTTTAATATTTCGCAAAAGCTACTGGGATTGGTTCTATTCGCTGATCATGGGTGCTTAGCAAGCAGAATAGGAGATTCAATGTGGACATTGAAATAACCTGCCTGAAATAAAAACAATACACATGTTATTACGAATAAAAAAAATATTAAACGTTTAAATTATTTAATGGCCCTGAAAATTTACGATTTTTTTCAAATGAGTTTTAAATTATTATTATTACTGGTTAAAGGTATATATGAACCAGTTTCTAGGCAACTTTTTGATGTATGGAGTGTAGAATGATGCTACCAGTCTCAACTCTCCTGTCAAACTCTCGCTTTTAAGTGACTATATACTTGACATTTTAAAGGGGCCGAGTGTTAAAACAGTGTTATTCACACAATTCTTGGCGAATAAATGTTTTTTTGAATTTTAAAAACTGTGCAATAAAAATGATTTTGTATTAAAATTTTTTTTTCAAATAAATACATGTTAAAGGTTTATAATAATTTTGTTAACATTTTAAACAGTGAAAATGAAGTTGAATCTTTTTATTTTAGATAAATTTGTCGCATCAATTCAAATTTTTGCAATTGTATACAATTTTCATCATTCTGATTTAAAAATATTTCAATTTTTAACGTTTTAAAATTGTTCTATTTTCATCCTGATAAGTTATACCAGATAAAGGTTCCTCCGGGTTCAACTTTCAGAATCGACTCCTTCCAACTGGGATCTTTTTCTAAAGGGTCATAAATTTTCCCTCAGTTCCCCGTCGAAAAAAAAGGTAAATCATGAAAAAGGTCGGCTGACTGCGGGTCACACTGCACCTGTAGATTGTGAATACCTCTGTTATAGATGTCTAAAATAAGATATTCAAGATTCAAATCTCCCCTCATTTTTGCACGTCTGAGAATAGTGGGGAATAGATACGTGAAAGGGAGAGGAGTGTATATTAGTTCCTCTCCCTGTTACCTGATCTTTTCTCGCTGCTGTTATCTTCCAAGCATATGCTTTCGGTAATATTCTTTTTATGTTTTCCGCTACTTATCCAGCCACGTTTTATTCATAATTATCACATCCCACATTTTTCTCCGTTTACCCATAGTCTATCTCTCAATATCCTGACCCTACCGCCTTTACTTCTCTTAGTCCATGATTTTACTCGATTAGCCATTTTCTTTTCTTTCGCTATGTCAGATCTTCGATTCTTTCATTTCTTCCTTTAAAAATCTTCTTCTCCATCACTTCATACCTCTCCTCCACACTCCTTATTTTTTCTAAAACCATACATTCTTTTTCCTTCTTTTCCCTTCCTAGTCTGCCTATTGTCTCTGCTTTTCAGTTTGTTCTATACCTGCTCTTTTTTCCATAATTCACTAAATTTTTCCATCTCTATCTCACCTTTCTTTCCTCGAATTTTAAATCCCCTCCTTTCATCTTCATATCATGCAGTCTGCCATATATCTGCTCTTAAAATCCCTTTATAAGAGCTTCTAATTTTCTCAGCGAATTTCCGTCATCCCTATATCTCTCCGGCGTTCTTTTTTTCTATTGGTCTTTTCTTTTATCTTCGTTGCCTCTTTCCACATCTTCGACCAACTTCTCTCTTTTCCTTTTATCATCCCCCGTTGTCTCCCCTACATTGAGCATCTTTCGCTGGTATTCGCGCTTGTCGACTGTTGCCATTTGTATGATAAATTCCTCAACCCCGAAATGCTTTTTCAATCTACCTAATCTTTCAAAATTAGTTGGCCTCCAACTCTAATGTCCCTTTCCTCGATTGGGTTCTGCTGCGGCTACAGGGCCAAAAGGCGTCGCGAACATCTCATCTGCACTTCCTCTCTTTGCTGTCACTACCCCTATTCGATTCGCTGTTGTTACACTGCCTCCTTCTGCAATCACATTATGGTCTACGCATGATCAATATAATACTGTTAACACTTGCTCTTTCTCCTCAGGTCCCTTACTCGCCACACCCTCGCCGTACTCATTCAACTCTTTACTTCTCACTTTCCATAAAATGATTGCACCCGAAAAACACCGTGTAACCTCTATAGGGGAACAAGCGGAATGGGGTGTGAGATAGAGAAGATTAGGTCTTCATAAGAAACTCGAAACTTAAGGAAACGGATTGGGAGGGTAGGAAACTAATGGACTTGTTGAGATAGGTGTGATGCTTTATTTGTAACGGCATACTAGGGGGGTTGAAGAACGGGAATTTACGTCCTCTGGTACAGGGGACACCATAATAGAATGTAATAAGAGTACGACGGCAGTGTATAGGTAAAATAAGATTTACGAACGGTTGGAGTATGAGTGGGACCTTTGAAATGGGAGGAGGAGAGATATGAAATGACATTTGAATGTGATGTGCAACTGAGGGATAGAGAGTGGCAGGAAATAGAGAAAGACATAATGGCAAGGCAAGGAGAGGAAAGATGGAAAAAATCGCGAATTCGTGTCACAACAGCTGGCATAGAATGTTAAAGAGGCAAGGGTAACAAGATTACCTTGAAAAGATTAAAGTGATTAAAAAAAAGAGCAAATGGCTCAGAGTGGGGAGATTTAGAATGGGAGAGGGTGTAAGTATATGTAGGTATTTGATAAATGAAGAAGAGAATCTGTGTGGAGTGTGTTGGTATGAGCAGGAAACATGGTTGAATGTGTTAAAAAAGGTGAATATGGTAACGAAGAGGGAGGGGAGCATAGAAGAGAAAGAGAGAGAGTGATGTGGATTTTTAATGCAATGTTCGGGGGGGGGGGGGGGGGGGGGGGGGGGGGGGGGGGGGGATGGAGAAGCTGGAAGATCTGAGAAAAAGAACTGGTTGCACAGGGTGAGAAAAAAACAGACAACAAATGACTCCTGAACAAGGGCAATTAGGAAGATGTGTTGCGGAATAGGATAAAATTTGAGATTAATTGTAGTAAGAGGAAACGGAGACCTAGGTCAAGTTTGAAAGTGTTTAGAAGTGAGAATAGCAATTAAGACGATATGTAGCAAATAGTTGGTTAAGCAGTATATAAGGATTGTTTTTAACAATACATGTTGTGGTTATGCAAAGATCATCAAATCTGTAAAAGGGGAGAGTATAAACAAAATAAAGAGCATATAGTTTATATTCAATGGGGTGCTCGGTTTTCAATTTCGTCTACGTAATTGCTACCAACAATCGGCTCCTCGAAATGTTGTTTCGTCCTGATCTCTGACGATCGTAAAGAATAGATTTTTCCTGAAGCAGCTAACGTCAAGTAAGTCTTTTTGAGACTATCTGCTACTTTTGAGTCTTATGTTTTCCTTGCTTCAACAGGACCCGTTGGCTCTAAATGTTCGCTAGTGATAAAAAAGTACAAAACTTCTAAGACAATTAGTTTAAATCAAATCGTTAATATTATTTTAAACCCCCAGTCTGTTGATGATCGGAAAGAGAATCTCTTGACATAATTCTTAAACTTCTAAGGGTTTGATTATTGGCAACATGCCAACCCTATCACTGAGTTATTTTCAATTGACAGAATTGTTCGATTCTGTCCTTACCAATTATTTATTTAGATTTTGAGCAGTTACGTTAATCTTTAATTATTTGTTTATATACACTTTTTGTTCCCAAGATCAATTATAACATCTTAATAGGTACATAGCAGGAGCTACACTTTTGGGGCATCGTGCTAAACCTCCAATTCAATCTGATTGGGTACGCAGAGTGCTTTCTCAATTATCGCTAAATTAAGAAGATGACGTAGACTATCTACTAACACTTTTAATAGTACAGTGGATCCTCTCAATAGGACGACTATCGAAGCTGTAGGTGAAATTTTTCTCGGAAGCGCGCTATCCCCACTAACGTCCTTAGTGCTTCGAGACTTTTGCACGCTCTGCCTCTCAATAAGGCGCTCAGCGCTGCATATATGTTGGGTACAGTGGATGAATGGACATGAGTACAATGCATAAGCACATTGATTTTCATCCTGAGCGCCCTATTGAGATGCAATGCTTGGAAATCTCCCTCAATCAACGTGGAAGCCAGAAGGTGGGGGATAACGTTTAAGCTCTGTTGAGGAGAAGGCGCCCTATTGAGAGGCTCAATTGTACATACAAACACTAAAAGGTATACAGTGCAGCATGTGAACTATTAAAGGATTGATGCCTTTACGAAAAACTAAATTTACCTTTTTGTCCTGAGGCTCGCATGGGTGTACATTAGGTGGTCCAAAAAAAGCATAGCAAAATTGTTTTGCATGCAAAAGGGCAACGATCCCACCCATTTTATTCCAAATTCGAAAAAAGAAATTCCATAATTTTTATTTTAACAGGTGCCGGTTTTGACTTGGAGTTTCCCATGTAAAATGCATGGGGAAAAATCACTTTTTTGAGTTTTTAGAATAATTTTCTAGGGTTTGAAAAAATGTGACAGGAAAGTATGGGGGTCTGTAGAGAATTATCAAACCAAGAATTTCATCTATTAGACATGAGTTTGACACCCTAACACACCCCCACGAGTACCTGAAAACTACCCCTAAAACCAAAAATGTCAATGTTTCATGAAATCAAACTTTTGAACACCGTATTCTCATATTTTTTACTTAAAATGATTAATATTGATTTAGTGGATATTAATATTGATTTAGTGGATATATTTATTATCATTCGTTAATTAATTTTCAATTATTTAAATAAATGTAATTTGTTTAAATAATTTTTTTCTCGAAAATTAGTTATGCCCCCTAAAAATTATTACTAATAGCCTAATAGAATAGTTATTAACATTGGTTACTTAATGTTTTATTGTTTAAACAATTTTTTCCGAAATTTCGTTTTGTTCCTTGAAAATTATTACTATTGGTATAGTGGAAAATTTATTAACATTGGTTCATTGATTTCCAATTGTTTAAACAAATGAAATTTCTGTAAATAATTTTTTGATTACAAATTATTAATATTTCTTCAGTGGAATATTGATTAACATTTGTTCAGAATATATGCCAATTGAGAATGAAATTCGAAGCCGATAAGAAATATGAATGTGTCTGTTCTTATTTGCTTGAACCAGTGTGCATGGGAGCTCACCGGCTCGTCTCTTAATCTAAGTCAGTGTGCGAGAAATTGTGAACCGCGATGGATCGTTCGCTAATTCTTATTGTCTAATTTGATTTGCTGAACTTAACTTCAATCAATAAATTAATAGTTGTTTTTGAAATTATAAGTTTTCATTGACTTCTTACTGCATCCGGCGAATTTTATCTGTTTAAATAAATAATTAAAAAAACCTTCTACAAGTTTTAAACATGGTCCTTCGAGCTGAATAGTCGTAAACAAACTTTATGAACAATATAAAAAAGTGAATAATAAATTGACAAAAGACCGTTTTTGAAAATTCAAATGGCGATCGCCATTGCCGTATCGCCTAGTATCACGTTCGAATAAGGAAGTTCGCGGTTCACTTTACATTTATTTGCTTATTAAAATTAAAGCAAGTAAGTGTTGTATAAAACTCAAATTTAGTCGCTGCGGTTTGACCTTTGCATTTGATTTTCGATCAACGAAAACTCAAATATCCTGTGACAATTACATGTGAAAAGCACGTACGTGCGAATATTGTCAATGTGTGGACTTTACATCATCGAACAAAGTCTAATTACTACCGGGCGAAATTCCTTCGCTATAATGAAGATAATGCTGTCCCACAGCATGTTTTCGAGTGAAAATTTACATTTTTCAAATTAAAGCAACAACGACCATGGCGGAACGCCAAAGTAACGATTATTTCAATAAACATAAATTTTTGCAAATTGAAGATGCCTATTTAAATGATCATGATTTTTTAATAAAACAATTAGATTTCGTCACTCCAGCGCCTGATACGCCTGATAGTATGAATCAATCACAGCTTGTTCGAGATGATACTTTATCGATCAAACTTCCGGAAATTATATTGTCTGTATTTTCTGGGGATTATAAGTATTGGGAAAATTTTCGAGACATGTTGTATGCATTAATTATTCAAAATGATTCCTTGTCAAATGTAACAAGATTACACTAATTGAAATGTTCTTTGAAAGGTGAAGCTGAACAACTGTTAAAACACGTCATAATTACTGAGGCTAATTTTATTTCTACTTTGGAGTCGCCAAAGGCTAGGTATGATGATAAGAGAGCTCTTATCACAACTCATTTGCATGAATTTATTAGTCTCCCGAACGTATCTAATAATGTTCCAGAGGATCTAAAAAAAATTACGCGACACTACAAATGAGTCTCTGGCGGCTCTCAAAAATTTACACCGTCCAATTGATTCTTGGAGTGATTTGTTGGTATTTTTAACGTCTTAAGAAATTGGATATGCAATCTTTAAAGGAATGGGAGATGCAAATTGGTTCCGATTCTGATTATCCTACTTACAAGGAACTCGTTTCATTTTTAGAAAAACGTATTCGCGTTGTAGTAGCTATTCAAGCTTCGAAGGCTAATGCTAAAATGAAATCACAAGACAAGAATAAAAATCCTAAACAATCAGGACTTCGGAGTCATAATGCATCTTTACAAGCAAACTAAAGTGTAGTAAATGTGGTAGGAAACATAACCCCTTGTTACACGCATATAACTTAGAATCTAACACAACTCCATCAACTGATACTACGTCTTTGCATTCTCAATTGGCAGTTTCAGGGACTTCAGCTCCACCAGATAATGACACTGGCGCTGTAGCTCAGGTGGCGAGAGCAAATCATGTCTCACTTAATAATAAAGCTGATAATGATCCTAAATTCCATTTCTTAAATAATCATCCAAATATAGGCAGTTCAACGTTACTAGCGACAGCCATAATTACTCTACAAGCGGATAATGGGAAGGCTCATAAATTTAGAGTTTTATTAGATCAAGGTTCGGAATGTTGTTTTATCTCAGAAAGGGTGATGAAAGTTTTGAATCCTAGTTTCCAAAAGGTTAAAGCTGTAGTTTATGGTGTTGGTGGAGTCAATATTGGCTCTTCAAGAAAATTAGCTCGATTAAAATTACTTTCTACTGAAAAACACTGTTCTTAAATCCTGATTCAAGCCTTAGTATTGCTCCATCTTAACTCTTACGCGTCGCCTGAAAGACTGGCTGGATCTTGTCAGGTCCCGTTACGGTAAAAAAAAAAAAGACAAGCATCCCACTTGCGGTACATCAGAGTATAATTTCTGAATTCTTGCATAAAGATTTAACTAAGTTTTGGGAATTAGAAGAACTCCCAAATAGAGACCCGTTGACTGACGAAGAAAAACTTTATGGAGAGTACTTCGTCATGACTCACCAACGCATTAACGATGGACGATATTTAATATGGTTACTATTTTTAAAAATGAGCCACCAATAAAAAACGGTGTCTCGCTTTCGCGAGCCAGAATTGTATTAAGCAAGGTTCTACGATGATTATCTGAAAATTCACAATTGTTGAAAGAGTATTCAGATTTCTTATCTGAATATGAAAAGTTAGGGCATATGGAACTTGTAAATGTGGAAGAGCTAGATGATTCCATCTCAGATTGTCTATTTACCTCACCACCCAGTTTTGAGAGAATGTAGTTCAACTACAAAGCTAACAGTTGTGTTTAATGCATCAAGCTTAACCTCTAAAACTACTTAATGATTTAGTCTCGATTATCTTGAATTGGAGATTGCCTCGGTTTGTTTACATGGCTGATATTGAGAAAATGTTGAGGCAGATTTTGGTAGATCCTCGTGATAGCAATTACCAAAGAATTTTATGGTGCTCTCCTAGTAAAAAAGTAGTGGCCTATCGACTTTTGACCGTCACTTGTGGCACTGCATGTGCTCCTTACTTGGCTAATAAAATAAATAAACAATTAGTTCAAAACAAATTTCCTTCGGCCAAAAGAATCCTGGAAAAACATACCTACGTCGATGATGTTTTGTTGGGGGTGGATACTAAAATAAAAGCCAAGGAGAAGCGAGTTCAAGTATCTCAATTGTTGGAGGCCGGCGATTTTCCCTTGCGAAAATGGGCATCTAATGATCCAGAATTATTGGAAGATTGTCCTTCTGGCAAACATGAAAGGGCTATAGAGTTTCCATTAGCTGAAGATGCTCAGCTTAAGGTTTTAGGATTATTCTGGGATCCTGAATCTGATTCGTTTCTTAAGGTGACTTCATCTCCGGTCGGCATTCCAACTAAGATTCCAACTAAGCCTAAAGATCTTCGGATTCAGTGGTTTGATTATCACAATTCTTTGGACAAACTAGAATCTCTGAAAGTTCCTAGGTGGACAGGTCTACTGCAATCAAATTTAAATTTTGAGATTCATGGATTTTCTGATGCTTCTTCTTAGGCATATTCTGCTACCGTTTATCTTAAAATTCTTAATGAAGATATAAATAATGCTCAATTCTGCTTAATAATGGCTAAATCTCAAGTGGCCCCTCTCAAATACGTGTCAATTCCACGTTTAGGATTATGTGGAGCAGCCTTACTGGCTAAGACAATGAAATTTCTTATGGATACCATATCGTTTGAAAATGTCCCCGCTCTTTGCCACTAATTCAGTGACTGTTTTAGCTTGGCTCGGAAAGCATTCCTCAAATTGGCCAGTTTTTGTCGCCAATAGAGTTTCCTTGATTCACGAGCATGTCTCTCGTGTAAAATGGCGATATATTTCTGCCAAGGACAATCCAGCCGACTGCGCTACTCGGGGACCCTCGTCTGAAAAATTTTAAAGCACCCATTATGGTGGCAAGGCCCACTGTGGTTAAAATTGCACTCCAAAAAATGGCCTAATTATCACAACGCTTCTCCTACGCCAACAGATTTGGAACCAAGAGTACAAAAAAGTCATCACGTAATGAGTGAGATAAAAGGTCCATTCAATTTATTGTTTAAATTTTCCTCGTGGCCGAAATTGCTCCGTGTGACTGCTTATTGCAAGAGGTTCATTGATATCTTTGTTTATAAGCACTCTAAATTCCCAAAGCCTAAACCTCAGTTTTTGACTCCTTCGCTCAATACGCTTGAAATTCAACAAGCCGGAAACTTTAGGATAAAATTGGTTCAACTCAGTTCCTTTTCGCTTGAACTGAAGGCTTTAAGCCAAAACGAGGCAATTGCAAAAAATTCGCCTCTGAAAAACTTGACGTGATAACAAAAGTCATAAGACTTACGTGGCACTGTTTGTTTGTTGCTGCACACGTGTTGTACATTTGGAGCTCGTGTCCGATTATTCATCTGCCGCCTTTCTTGCCGCCTTCCAGCGATTTTCTTCTAGGCGAGGAAGAACCTGCCCACTTGTATAGTGACAATGGCACGACGTTCCACGGGGCTGATAAAGAATTACAAAATTTCATTATGAAACTTAGACTCGACACAAATTTGCACAACGAATTCGTTACAGAAGGTACTTCGTGGCATTTCATACCTTTCTCTGCTCCTCATTTTGGGGGTTTATGGGAGGCGGGCGTCAAAAGTTTTAAGCACCACCTAAAGCGAATTGTTGGTGCACACACTCTTACTTAAGAAGGGTTTACTACTCTCCTAACACGCATTGAAACGTGCCTAAATTCCCATCCTATTGCTCCACTGTCCAACGATCCTGAAGGCTTTGCTTTTTAATTGGGGCAACTTTGACTAGTATTCCTAAACCATCCGTGGAATTCATTATGGAGAATCGATTGACACGCCGGGAACTAGTACAGAAAATTTCGGAAATTTGCTGGAGAAGATGGGGCATTGATTACATCCAATCTTTGCAAAAACGCTACAAGTGGTTCAATAAAACACTAAATCTTATGATTGGTGATGTTTTTCTTATCAAGCATGATTCGCTACCGCCATCCCGATGGTTACTAGGTCAAATTATTAAATGTTACAAGGGAAAGGACAATTTAGTGCGTTTAGTTCGAATAAAAACTGCCAGTTCTGAATATGATCGACCGATTACTCAAATCTGCTTCTTACCTGTAAGATCGAAATAAAAGGGCGAGATCTAAAGTTTAGTATTAAGCTATACTTAAGGATCACCTGTAAAATAAGAATTTTTCTACTTGTGGATATATTTCATCATTAATGTACTGATAGATCATGGCGGGCGGCTAAGACCTATAGTGAATTCCTTTAGTGCTTATTACTTCTATGATTTATTTAATGTTTCAATTCTTTTTATTTTTTTTTTGTTCATAGGGTGCCCACCCTATCCGCACACGAGGCGGGCGGTGTGTTCAGAATATATGCCAATTGAGAATGACATTCAAAACCGATAAGAAATATGAATGTGTCTGTTCTTATTTGCTTGAACCAGCGTGTATGTGAGCTCACCGGCTCGTCTCTTAATCAAATTCAGTGTGCGAGAAATTGTGAACCGCGACGGATCGTTCGCTAATTCTTATCGTGTAATTTGATGATCTCAAATTACTCAAAAACTAGTGCTTACTGATTAAGTGCAATTAAGTGCAATGTGAGAAGAAGCAAAAAGGTCTTAGTCTGCTGAACTTAACTTAAATCAATAAATTAATAGTTGTTTTTGAAATTATGAGTTTTCATTGACTTTTTACTACATCCGGCGAACTCTATCTGTTTAAATAAATAATTAAAAAACATTCTACAAGTTTTATACAACATTGTTCGAATAATTTTATGTGAAAAAAAATTTTAATAAAAATTATTACTTAAATATTAGTGTTAAATAAATTAATAATTAGTTATTACTTATTACTGATAAGTATTCCACTAGACCAACAGTAATAATTTTTAGGTGAAAAAAATCCAAACGAAATTATATAAACAAATTCCTTTTGTTTAAATAATTAAAAATGAATGACCTAATATTAATAAATATTCCACTAGACCAATAGTATCATTTTAAGGGAAAAACAAAATCTTCGAAAAAAATTAAACAAATTCCATTTGCTAGAATAATTAAAAATTAATTAACCAATGATAATAAATATTCCATTAGACCAATATAAATAATTTTAAGCAAAAAAAAACAACAGAATACAGTGCTCAAAATGTCGATTTCCTGGAGAATTGACATTTTTTGTTTTAAGGGTAGTTTTCAGATACTCGTGGGGGTGTGTTAGGGGTGTCAAACCTATACACATAATACATGAAATTCTTCATTGGATAATTCTCTACAGGCCCCCATACTTTTCTGTCAAATTTTTTCAAACCCTAAAAAATTATTCCAAAAGCTCAAAAAAATTATTTTTCCCCATGCATTTTACATGGGAAACTTCAAGTCAGAACCAGCACCTATTAAAATAAAAAAATAAAAAATTAGGGAATTTCTTTATTCGGATTTGGAATGAAATTTGGGGAGATCGTTGCCCTCTAAAAAATACAAGCCTTTTTAAGCCACTCTAGTGTACATGCGTTAAATTGGCATGAAATTCGGGTTGGCCAAATACATCAAAATTCGTCTGACATGATGACGTTCAGGTGGTATATGTGATGTTTTGAAGCTCAGCGATAGAAGCGTTCAACTAGATTTTGTTGTCGAAAACACTGAGTGTTAAAAAAAGGCCACAATCAGGACGAACAATCAACTAAGGTTGTTTTTCGGGATGCATATAATCTTCTGCGTACCGAAACTTTCACTTCCCCTAATTAACGGGCAAAAACTAGAGCTCATGAAATGTGTTTTAAATTTTAGAAAATTTTTAATCTGTTTTTAATGAAATTGATATTGTTGGGTATATTAAAATATTATAATGATAAATGTTTAAATCTAAATAATCCCTTTAAACAAAGCTAAATTATTTCCTAAAACATAATGTATCTCAAACATTCTTAAAAAATGCTTACCATCTATATTCTCCCTTCATTCATATCTCTTATTATTTCGCCACCGATTCTTCCATTAACGGAAAATGTAATACAGTGAAACTCAAATAGTGAGACTGGGCAGTTTTGGAGCTGATTGTTTTGGGGGAAAACGCGACAGAGTTCTGCTGTGGATGTAAACAATCAAGAGGCGTATGCACCGTTTCCAGCGGATTTTACTATGTGGTAAAAAATATTTTGAAAATCGTATTCCCAATACGGAAACAAGGGTAGATTAAATATTTCACGGAAATGACACTGCACGTCAATTTTCAAGCGGGGAAGCACTCACTTTTATCAATTGTGCAGTTTCATAACCAAACATACAAAGGATTTATTTAACAGAAAATTACTTCCTTTTATATGGAAATATTAGACTCACGAAAAAACAAAGTTTTCCCTATTCACACGACATGACTTCAAAGGGTGAGTTTCAAAACTTTCTTTATCTCTCTTTCTCTCTGTCTATCTAATAATTCTTTTTCTTTTTGCTGTTTTCATTACCAAATCTTAAAGCCTGTTATGTTTTTGATTCAAATAAATTTATATCCACTGCCACTTGTTTCTCGAACATTGTTCCAATAACTTCGCGATGTATATTCGCATGTCAGATAGCGCTGTTGACAATGACAAGCTCATTTCATTTCACGAAATGATCTAATCAATCCAATCGGCTTAAGTTGGCTAATGGCCTCGGAGATCTACTGCTCCTGAATTTGAGCTCGCCATCGTGCTTATTCGCGTGTGTCTCCCGCTCCAAGTGAACTGTTGGAACATCGGACGCATTTATACAGGTACGCCGTTAAGATATAGGGTCTTACAGCGACGCTCCTGTTTTGTCATGCCTGCGGGACCACCACACACCCCCGAAGCTTCTTTTACTCCCACCCGCGGCGCTGCGTCAATTCTCGAAAGAAGTAAATCAGAGGGCCCCTTCCCAAAGTTGTACTGTACTTATTGCTACATCGCAATGTAATCCACCTGTCCAATCTGCTATTCATATTATATTATTATATTATTATATTATACTTTTCTGATCCTCTGATGCACACACAACTTTGACTTTAATTTTATCTTGAAATTTTCATTTATCTTTAGGATCATACGGTTCACATTACACAGCCTGAGAGAAATTTTTTTTTTCTTAATCTTGGATACTAATATGATATTCGTAATAATAAAACCCCATGAACTCAAAATCCCGTAGCCTCATTCAGAAGAAAATTTTGTTTGGGAAAAACAAACAATTTCTTGACTGTTTCTTGTTCAAAATAGTCATGAGTAAGTAGCTCTATAACCCCAAAATCCCATAGCACCATAACCTCAAAACCCTGAAAACATAAGAGTTACGTGAGTGAAGTCATGAATCAAGATGTACTTCATAACTATTTTTTTAAACCCCTCTCAGACGTCTCTGATACTTCAGTATGCTTGTAGACCAATATCTTTTTTGCCATATTTATGGAATTGAATTCTTTCCGATAACTTGCCGTCCGATAAGGGTACTCTCCCCTTAAAACGTCATCACACGTACGGCACGCACACTAATTGTGGTTGTCCCACTACGTGTGCTGTTTTTCTAATGATTTGCGCCCATGATTTCCTTTGCGCGCAGCTAATATCATACTATTAGAGGGGGCATTTAATAAGTCCGCAATTCCTGGAATTTTCCGCCCCTACAGTCCCGAAGTTGGAAAATTATCGGACTTGTACTGTACTATTACCACCACTACTACTTTTTGTGATTTCCATCGTAAAAAGATCTACAATTTTTTTCTGGAATTTGAAATCCTGCTACGTTAACGAATACTGGAGATGGTGACACTGCTTTTAAGGAAGATGTATGGAATGATCCACTCTCCAATTCTCTGAGGTAACGAAACCAGCGAAAGCGCGCTGCCCTGCAGGTGGACGGAAGGTTATGAGGATGAAGCAGGAGTGTGTCCGACGGCGATTTGACGTTGTCCTCCTCAAAGTCGAAAAACGCCCATGCTTAAGTCCTAGGGAGGTATGGGGGTTATCATCCCTCGGCCGGCGGACTCACCCACAATTGGAACGGCAGGCCTACCGTGTGGGTTTTTGATACATCTGTGGCTAATATAAAAAATTGCAAAACACCATCGCGTTCGGGAGACAATCTACATGAATGTACTGGAAACGGTGATTGGTACTGCCACGTGTATAGTATGGTTAAAAACTTCACTCAAAACCCGCGTCGAATATATCAGCACTCCTTTCGGTGTGAGGTGATCCAAGGAAACTATTTTTGGTTGCCCAAAATCATCTGCTGTGCTTGCAGATCAATGTTAAACCGACATACTGAGCATGCTGCCTGAGTGAAGTTTGTTTACGAAATATCCATGCTTCCTTTGCTTTTGGGATAGCAGGGATCGCAAGAATCATTACGTTAAAAAGAGACGTTAGCTGGAGAAGCCGGCTAAAATTCTACTTCCTAATTTGCCAATCAAACTCGGTTTGATGAAACAGTTCGTAAAAGCTTTGGATAAGGAAGGAAAATGTTTTGCTTATTTATTGAAACGAGTCCCAGTTTAATCGAGCGTGAAATTGAAAGAAGCAGTCTTTGGTGAACCTCAAATTCGTAAGTTGTTGAGAGATGAAACGTTCATTGCCACAAGGAATGTCAAGGAAGGAGATACATGGCTGAGCTTCAAAAATGTGGTTGAGAACTTCTTAAGTAATCATAAGAGTGACGACTACAAGGAATTGGTTTCTGACTTGCTCAAAAACTACAACAACAAAAATAGTTTGCTTGATAAGCTACAAGCTACACTTTCTTGATTCCCAACTGGAAAACTTCTCAGAATATCTTGGAGATTAGAGTGAGGAATAAGAAGAACGCTTTTATCAAGCTATTAAGGAAATGGAAAGACGTTACCAAGATAAATGGAATACGAATATGATGGCAGACTTCTGTTGGATGCTTAAAAGGGAGAATGTTTACAGTAGAAAGAAGAGGAGACGAAATCCATTGCACAGATCTTTCCATGGCTTTCCATCGTTACCATGGCTTCGCTGACGTTGATAATGATAGAAGAAATTAAGGATAAAAAAAGTGAAGGGATTTTAAGGTTATGGTGTAATGGTACAGGGTAAATTATTTTTGCGGTTTCAGTGGTTTATTGGGTGTTTTGAGGTTATGTCAAAATCCTGACGGTAGGTGTTAAACGGGTTGCATATTCGATTTTAGCGGGGAAAATACATAGGAATATCATATTGGCATCCAAGACTCAGAAAAAAAATTTTGTGAGCCTGTGTTATCATTCAATCTTATCATAATTGTCTGCATATTTTATTATTGCCTTCTGATTTCAACATTTCCTTTCGATAGAAAAACGGACATAACACAATTATATTGATTTCAGGTGCGCAGCCCAATTATAAGGAGCCTTCTACCCCGATTCAGATTCCTATTCAACAAACTAATGTAATTGATGAGAATAGTACGAATGTAGTACAAAATCTTTCACTGCCGACAGTGCCAGCAAAAAAACATAGTAATAACAATAAAGGGGAAAATGGAGTTGGTCTTCGGCGAGGGAAAAATAATAGTGAAAGTAAAGTACAAGCAGCTCGAAACAAACATAAAAACTGTCAAAATAAAGAAAAAAGTAATGCACGAGTTATGGTGCAGCCTGAGTTAACTTACAGTAACACGCAAATCGTGCAAGATATAGCACAGCCTCACGCTAATGGACAGAACGAATTCGAGACTTATTCAGCCGATTCGATTATGGAAACTGAACAAAAAACTGCAATTAAAATAGAAGTAGATTATTCACAGCCGCACAGTGCACAGGGTTCAGAATTTGAGATAATGCAAAAAATGAATGATCTTAAGATAAATGGGATGGTACAAATTGGGGATTTCAGCTACTCGGACCGAGACGAAAAGTCACAACCAGAAAGGAGTACACCGGTCAGCACAATATCTAATTCAGACGATTCAAATGCAAATGAAGAAGTTGACCATCTAGTGAAGTCAAAGGAAACAAATGATAGCTCGGCTCTCTTGGGTAATTTAAAAACATTTCTCATAATATACACATATATTTCGACTTCTAAAAGATAGCTTGAGGCTTTGTTTCGTAAAACCATATATTTCATATATCCAAATGACATGATTTAATCTCTGGTGTCCAAATACAAAGGAAATTTATTTGTAGAGGGCGCTGATGTGGCTACAATTTACATGACAATTTGCTTGATTATGGCCATCTTTATCGACCCAGCATTTTTATATTTGCAGGAAATGATCAAGGTTCCTCAATAATTAAAAATGAAGTCTTGTGCTTTATTGTATACATATGAATTTACCTACCGCTAATACGGCCTATAATTCTTGACGGATATCGATGTTTTTTTCAAGTTTTCAGGATTAAGTCCTGTAGATCGACTTCAGGACTGATTTTTTAATTTCACTCAGAGGAATTTATTATTTATAAAAACAGGTGGTATTGACTCTTTACGTCTCACTCCCCCCCCCCCCGAATTCAGTCCAAGGCTATTTAAGGCAACCCCCGACACTGGACTGAAATCGAGAGTTTTGTGTACTTTGAAAATAAAACACAATTTGTTTATTACAATATTTATAATGGTAATTGTTAACTAATGTTTATTTTACATTCTAAATACTACTTGTACGAGATAATAAAGTATGGTTGATCAATATAAAATTTTTTGTTGCGGTTGCGCTCCTTAACAAAATAATTGTTTATATGAATTGTTTTGAGCAATTGGCTTAAATCTTAAATAGATAACTTATGTTCCTGAAGTGTATCTGCAATAATTCTTATAGATAGCGACTTCTCTGAAGTCTTGTCACCGAAGAAAAAAAATTATATTCGTAAAATGTCCAATGTAGGAATTCTATTTCTTTAAGTAATAAATTCTACTCAGCGAAATTAAAAAATTGGATCTGATGTTCTGCAGGACTTAATCCTGATCATTTAAACAAAAAACATTAAAATCGAGGTGAATTGTAGGCGGGAGTAATCCTCTCGGTAACGGAGTCTGCTACAAGGAGGGGCACACTAGGCGGACTCGAGGAGAATTAACTCTCGGTTTTGGAACGCGCTCTACTTAACGACCAGCTAAGGTGGCGGCGCTCCACACGGCGCAAGTAACTTGGGGTATTACAGCATTAGCCCGCGGTCGCAGGTAAAAAAGTTTACAAGCGAGGATCTTTTTGGCGATGCTTCAGGGTAGGGGTTTCGCGCGATTAGCGCGCTTTCGCTAAGCAAATTCAACGAGCCTGAACGATGTCGGTTGTCAGGTGGAGTTTAACTTTCTGACTAAGTGTCGTGACTCACTTTACTCTAAGTTGAATGACAGGAATAGGACTCCCAGGCGACGAAAGTTCTGAATAATCTTTAGAACTATGAATATAATTTACCTAACATCAATCCACAGATTCATATGCCTTCGGAAGAGTTTCAACATCACACTGTTAATCAGGATATAATACGGAAGTTACACTTAAATGCTAAAAAGAAAAATGCTTACATCGATGGGGCATTATTTATGAACCACCTGAAACTCGAAAGTATTCTGTTTATTTTCAAATTCACATATTTTATATTACTATTAGTTATTAAGTAATGGTGCAAATTTTGAGGCCTTAGGTCAAGGGGTTGCCTTATGGCTGGGGACCAAATTTTACGCTTTTAACTATACGCGCCGAAGTCATAAAATAAAGTAAAATTCTTCCCCTTTAAAACCCTGCTTTGACCAAAACGGGGAAACTTTTCGTTTTGAAGAAATAGGCGTTTACAAGAGCGGATACCCATCACATGCCGCAGGGTGTTTGCTGCTGCTGAGAATGTGAGTGTATTTTGTATCGTTTAAATCATCAAAAGCATGAAACAACAGAATCATTTCTGATTTGAGATGAAAAAGAAATATGTTTACTACTTAAATTAAATTTCAGCGTAATGATATAATATGTTACAATACGCAATGCCTCTTCGAACAAAATGGTTGTGAAGAAAAAGTAGTACCACTGGAATTATCATCATGAGAAACATTTTCATTATTTGGTGAGAGGAATTTCATGATTCATATTATAAAGATCTAAATTGATAGCTGCAGAAACCTATTGAGGGCTATTTAATTGCTTTTCTGAGACAAACTGCAATTCTTGTCTGCAAGTGCAAAATAGTTTTGAATTAAATGGAATGTTAGTAGGCATTTTTTTCATTTGATTCTTGTAAATAATTCTTAAATCTGAACCTTTTCGTTAAAGTAAAGTTTCAGGAACAAAATAGAGCGTAAAAATTTGAAGCCATTTAATTCCATTCAGAGAAATGTCCTCTTCTGAGGACATTTGTTCATTAATCTAAAAAAATCTTGTTTTAGCAAATAACATCCTTTAACGAAAATCTTCACTTAGTCTAACAGCCAAGTAATTCTGTTTGTTATCAAATCAGAAACAATTCTACTGTTTAACATTTTTGATTATTTAATCGATACATAACACACTAATATTCGGGTTAGCAGCGGAGCACCACGCGGTACGTTGAAGTGAGTCGGTGGGTTGAGACTGATTCAATAGTTATTTAAAATTAAATAAAGTGGGCATTTCTTTATTTAGTTCGAGAGGGAAGGTCTTATTTGCTAAAAAGAGCAGGGTTGTCCAAGGTATCCAGGGCGGCGACGGCGATGAACGCCGATACGGGAATGATCTTCTCCATAACGGGATCTGCTTCGATGAGGAGTAAGGGTGGTCCGGGGTATCTAGAGGGACGTTGCGGTTGCGATGTCGGTGATGGTTAACGATACGGGAGTAATGCTGTCCGTGAAGGATTTCGGTTGCGACGCCGCTGTGAAGGCGGCATGCAGGTGCTAGAAGGCGGGGTCCACAAGTGAAGAATTCGACTCGTGGAGAAGTGTCCCTCGTGTCGAAACGCGCTATACTTAAAGGGTTAAATGGGTTTTGAAATTTAAAAAAAATCGATTTATTTTTTATCAGGCAGTACACCATGTCAAAAATATTCTGCCAAACTATCAAAGTCAACCAAAATAATACTTTAGGAGATATTATTTATAACTATGAATAGAATTAATGTTACTTCAACGTAAGCTGATAATTAAGCTGAGAAGAAGTTCAAGCTGAGTTATTGACACTTGAACTTCGGCGTGCATAGACAAAAGCTGAAAATTTTGGCCCTTGTCTTCTGCGGAGGGTCTTCGTTATCTGGGGCCTTTTTGGGGCCCGCCATCAAAGGAGTTCCTGTTCTGGATGATCTTACATGATTTGTGGCCTTTTAGGGGGCCGCAATCGACTGAATTCCTGGTCCGAAAGGTTTTAGATGATGTGGGGCCTTTTTGGGGCGCGCCTTCGACGGAATTCGGGGTCCGGTGGGTCTTGGATGATCTGGGGCCTTTTTTGTGGCCGTCCTCAATGGTGTTCTGACACGGGATTTTTATTTTTGCGGAGCAGCAGGTGGTTATTGATGAAGGAATCATCTTCATCAATAAGGCAAAAGAGAGCTTCCGCTAGGGCCACAAGGTAGGTTTTGACTCTTCAAGCTTTTTTCGATGGTGAAGGAATCAGTTCCCAGCTGGCCGATGCACACCTCTAATGACGAGGCATTCTCGCTTGTTTTTTTCGTAACGAGACTGGGTAGGAATAAAGTTGGCGCCAGCATAACTGATATTTCGGGAAGAGTCTGGTTTAGTTTGCCAGAGCACTGCTTTCATCTCTATGGTACTTGCATCAGTTTTTAGGGTGTATGGTAGTCCGAGGATAGGACATCCTAAGCGCAAGGGCTTTTTAAAGAGGAATTTTACGTTTTGAAAGATCATTCTGCTTTTGGGGTCCAATTCCATCGGCTTCTTTGTTTACCGAGAACGTCGGTAAAGGCACGGCTGTAATGCAAAAATGGGGAACATATTCCGGGGTACATCCACAATACGTAGGAAGTTTTTTAAACCTTTTTTTAATTTGGGAGGGAGGTTCTAAATACCTAGGAACTTTTTTCAACTTTTTTTTACTTGGGAATGATAACTTTAAGTACGGCATTCACGTGTTTGGTTTGGGGGAAGTTGGCTTTGGTGGTAATAACGTGACTGAGAAAATCGGTTGAGGTTTTTCCGAAGCGTCTCTTTTCCAGTAAAAACTTGAGACCGTGTATATTAAGACGTTTCAAAATAAGGTCGGCATGATAAAGATGTTCTTCACACGTGCTGGGGGCATTTTTCAGGCTGAATGACATAACCTTAAATTAATGGGTACTAGCTTGGGGAAAGGAGAAGCCAGTATATGTTTTTCGAAATTGCTTCCATCGGAACTTGCTAATGGCCTTTACGGAGGTCAATAGTAGAAAAAATGCAAGCGTTTCCTAGGTCCTAGAGGGAACATGGTTGTGTGCTAACTTCTGGGATGTATCGAAAATAATTGCATTTAAGCGGCGATAGTCGATGCAAAAAAGGAGAATACCATTTTTATGTATTACGATGACTTCTAGGAGACTATAAGTGGAATTTTAAGGCTTAATTATTCAATCGGCTAACATCTGCTGTGCCTGTTCCCAAATAAGCTTGTGTTTTTCCTTATAAGGGTATCCTGAAATTTGGCAATATACTGGATTGGAACTTCCATTAGGGCTTCGGCAATTTCTGGGAAATTCAAGGTGAGTAGGGAGTTGCATTTTCGCAATAAATGATAAAACGTTGATTTTTTCCTGCGTAAACACATTTTCTTGGTCGATCGTAAACTTTCATTTATTCTGCGTTCCAGGGATCTCCGAGGATTAAGGGATCGTTTGTTTCTAGCTTCTTCTGGGGCATAGAGTTGTAGGAGCTAGAAAAGCAGCAACTTTTTCTGAAGAAAGAAACAAGTGGGCTCTTTGTCTGCTTGCTTTTGGGAGTATAGTTTGGAAGCATTCTTTAAAGGCTTGGATTACTAGAGTAGTCCGGTGTTCAGTCGGAGATTGCCTGTAATACTGGTAGATTTAGGTAAGATGCCTGGTAAACATACCTGGGATTTTGAGTGAGTATATTTCCAAGGGGTGGTTGCCCAGTTGGGTGCTGGAAATTGATAAGGGGATGGCTTAGCACAGGGCCTCGACTTGTCCAGGGGGTGGGTTACCTACAGGGCCTTAGTTGTCTCCAAGGGATGGATTTCCTGCAGGTTGCTGGAAATTGGTGAGGGGATGGTTTTGTCACGGGGCCTTGATTTTGGCCAAAGGGGCCTCACAGAACCTTGTTTGTCTCCAATGGGTAGGTTTCCAGCTGGGTGTTTGGAAATTAATGAGGGGTGGCTTTACACAAGGCCTCGACTTTGTCCAAGGAGTGGGTTACCCACAGGGTCTTAGTTGTCTCCAATGAGTGGGTTCCCTACAGGGTGCTGGATATTTTTGGGTTAGTGGTTTCCCGCAGGACTTCTATTTTGCCCAAGGGGTGGTTGTCCTGTAGGGCTGGTCATATTCGTTGACCGTACGGCCTTACCACAAACTCTAAGTCCGTGTCGGAGCCTGTTGTGTCATGGGCGCTACCGTATTTTTTTGTACTCCCGAAAGTGCTTGTGGTGGCATTGTTCGTGGGACGCGAACGATCACGGAACCTATTTTTTTCGCAGGTAACTCGATTCCGAACGGGTCTAGATAGAATACCTGTAATTGAGCTCAAGATACCGACTGCAATTTTAGATTCTGCCTGGGTTGGGTATGTTAGTTTGCCAAGGCGACGAAAGAAAGAATCATCGATGATTGCTCAATATTATTCATGGTTATAATTAATATTCATAACCGTGAATATAATTTAGCGTTCATCAAATTCCTAATTTCTTCCACTGTGCGGCGGAGCAAAAATTTGTTATTTTTACTTTAGTTCACGCCCAGTTTTAACCAATTTTGATTGAAAAGAGTTTGCCTTTCTCAGTTTTTTCTGAATACGTTTTGTGGATGCATTTTCAGTTCGTGTAAGAAGCCAACACGAGATTGTACGGGTTTTGTACAAAATCCAAAAAGCGATATTACATTCCTTTCTTTTAATTTATAAGTAAAGAGAAAAACTCATAACCGGGAAATATTAGGTTGACGTCGAAAGAAAATATCTCATTAACTAGTTGCAGTTCTTTGCAATTTCGTGTGAAAAGATCTAAAAAATCGATAGTACATCATGCGGAGACTTCAGCTAAATATTTATCCAGTCTGATGGCGCTGATTACCGTGAATAAGTTATTTCCTGCTGTCTTCTGTAAGCAAAAACTAATTCTTGCCTTTCTTGGGAACAAAGTAATACATTTAGTGATACGCGTACATTTGACCGTCTGCGAAGAAAGGGACCTAATGCGACTATAAAAAGACTTACTTTGCAGTTTAATGACAATTCTAATTTTTTATATACATGAATAATATATTTTATTATAATATGGCGAATAAAAAACTATCAATTGGTCTCATAAACTATAAATCTATTTTTTCCGCGTTGGGTCCCTTTCATCGCAGGCAGTCACATTTGCAAAATATGCTATGATGCCTGAAAGTTGCAAAAGGCCGCAGCTGACAACTCAGCTTAACTCAGTTGAAAGTTTATATATAGTTGACAATGCAATAATATATTTCATTTGTTATATACATTTTTCTGTATAAAACAAATAAAAACATCAGTGTTTTGTCTGCAATATATAAACTAAACATAACTTTTTCACCTGGGACCTAAAGCTTATTTTTAAAACTATTTAGAATATTAGATCAAAGTACAAAATAAATTATTAAAGACTTTCATTTTCACAATCTAGTTGACGGTGACCAGGCCGTCGAAAGAATCATAAAAATTGAGGAAAAGATCAAGACTGAATTAAATTTGACGCGTGAGATTCGGCAGTTCCGTGCCTGGGCTCGTGGAATTCAGTGGGATCGAAAATATTAGGTCTATAATAATTTTACTTTAATATCAGAAAAATTCTAAAATGTTGCATGTTTATTGATAATAACGCTAATACTTTGATAAGTAAGTGTGTTACTAATTAGGATTTCTTTAGCAAAGAAGTAACTAAATTTAGGATTATTTTTCATCAAATAACTTTTTTTATTACTTATTTATATTTGACAACCGAGAGAATGAAGCGTGAGGGGTTACTATGTTCCTCTGCCCTCTGGTCGATTTTTTATTTGCAAGATTCATTAATATAACTATTCAAAAGTATGCTCAACAAATTTCCAAGAGAAATTCGAGGTCCTTCATATGCTATAGGTATGAAATGGAGCGCTTACTAGTTGACCGTTTGGGCGAGGAGCAGTAGATAGCGTAGAAGAGGGTGCATTGTCCAAATATGAAAGAAATTTTTTACGAAGTATGAGCGAAAATCTAAGACGATCAACGCTAGTTCTCGAATGGGATATGCTCTTTAAGGGTCATTATTCACTAAAATTAAAGTTGAATATGAGAGTGAAAGGCGGGAAGACATTTTTCGCTAGTTGAGAGTACTGGACGACATACGATCAACTCACAATACCCATAATTTTCCCTTCACACATAAATTAATTAATCTATTTAATTGAGCACCTATGTCGTCCAGTATTGTCATCTGGCAAAAAATTTCTTCGAGCCTTTCACTCTCATGTTGAATTTGATTTTAATGAATAATGACCCTTAAAGAGCATTTGCCGTTCGATAGCTAGCGTTGAGATGCGGAGAAGGTAGTAGCATGGAGGGGCTCAGCACCACCCGCCATGCTCCCCTCACCTTTCTGCAACTCGACATCAGCCCTTGGGGGCTGGACCCGAATTGCTAGCGAGCGGACGGTTTCTGGGCTGACGCAACCTTTCAATTGTTTGAACATAAGTTCCAGCAGCCTTATTCTCTTGCCTGAAAAAGAGAAAATTCCAAACGAAAACCATTTTTTCTTATAGTTTTGGATATGCACTTAAGAATCCGTGGTCAAAATTGAGTTTGGTCCAGTAGAAAATCTAATATGGCGCCAAATTGTTGAAGTCCCCAAAAATCGGGAATTTTTTTTTCATAACTTTTTTTTCGATCGGAACACGTGAACTGAAAAAAAAACTGATCTCACCGCTCTTCAATAGCTACACCTTTCGCAAAATGTCGGATCCAATATGGCGACATGTAATTTTGAAACAACGACTTCCGTACTACTCTGTACTCGAGGGTTTTCGGGTTCGCTGATTACGAGTTTCAAATTGGATTTGCAGATTTCCACAGACTTCCAGTTGATTTTGATAAGATATTCCGTATTTCCCGTTTCACCTAATCTTTTTTCATGTAGCTCTCAACAATAGATACTGCAAACTCTTTTGTTGGGCAGGCAGAATTCTAGCACCTCCACGTCATTGTCTGTGGGTTATGCTGGGTGTAGAATGTCCGCCATATTAGGTCCGCCGTTTTTAAATCAGACAATTCTATGTCAAATTCATAATCTGCGACTCCAAAAACCCCGAGTACAGAGGTGTGCAAAAATCGTAGAGTTTCCAAAATTTTATGATGGCCACATTGAGTCCGCTATTTTGAATTCCGAAAATTCGATGTCAAATTCATAATCAGCGACCCCGAAATCCCCTGAGTACAGAGTTTTGTGAAAATTGTAGAGTTTCCAAAATTTCATGTCCGCCATATTGGATCGGCCATTTTTCGAAGGATGTGACTATTTGAGATTGGTGAGACAAGTTTTTTCTTGCAATTCAGTTATTCCGATTACCGTTCATCATAGCTAGGATCGAGTCCTAATACTCTTTTGACTCGAAAAAAAGTATGAAAAACAAAATTCCATATTTATTGGTACTTTTCTCCAAATTTTCCGCCATATTGGATTTCCTACTGGACCAAACTCAATTCTGACCACGGATTCTTGAAGAGCATACCCAAAAATATAAGTAAACATGATTTTCGTTTGGAAACTTTTCTTTCTCAGTCATGAGAATGAGGCTTCAACATAAGTTCAAGCTTCAATTCTTCAATTGTTCAATTGAAGCTACAATTCTTTTATATACATGCATTTTTTCTAAAGGATCTACGCCTATTAATTTTTAGATTTTAGAAATAATAATTATATGCCAAAGGATTAGACTTCAAAAGTTGGGTAACTTTGACCAATAAATTTCACTTGCCTCAAATAAACTCCGTGATCCGGACTAGAATCGGCTCGAATCGTAGTAAAAAACAGTTACATTTTCAACAAAAAAATGTTCATTTTTACCCAGATAGACGAATTTTATACCCAAAGGCGAATTTTCTACCAAACAAAAAATTGTCAACCAGTTGAATTAGACGAAAAAACCGAGTTTATAACAAAATAGTTGAATTCTTAATCAAAAAGCTGGATTTCATTAATACATTAATATTCTACGAAAAGACGAATTTTCAACAAAAAGAAGAATTTCCCATCAAGTTGTTGAATTCTTAAGAAAAAAAATCGAACTATCTAAAAGAGATTGAATTTTTAACCCGAAAATATAATTTTTCAACAACAAAATTAATTTTCTAGAGAATGCATCTTCAACCAAAAAAAAAAAAAACGAATGTTTAACAAAGTAGTTCAAATTGCAAGCAGGTAGTTGAGTTTTCAACAAATAAAGATGAATTCTCAATCAAAAATGTAATAGTTAATATTTATACAAAAAAATTCTTTAATTTGAAATAAAAACAGTTGAATTCTGAACCAAAAATATAATCGCAGACTTTTCAAAGAAAAAAAGTTAAATTTTTCTTTATCGGTTCTATTAATTCACTTCACATGAATTCGTTAAACGTGAGAAAGGGAAATATGTAGGTATAATATGCTTTTTTGCAGAAAGTAACAGGCAGATAAAAGATTGCATAGGAAAAGTGGTCTCCTAAAGTTATCCACATTGGAAGAGATTTGTTTTAGAAACTATTAGATGTTGTTCAAAGAAGAATTATTGTCCTATGCAATTTTTGGCATGTATGTTACTTTTTGCAACAAAACGCAAAAAAAAAAGAAACTTTTGTAATAGTCTATTTTTATGCATTCCTTATGGATATTTTACATTTTCGTCTTCAGAATTAATTAGATTAGGATGACGCGCATAACATTTCTTCTGCACATTTTTATTACATCCATTGTTTATATAAAAGAAGCTCAAACAAGTTTTGCAAGAAAGTTTTTTTAAACCCGATTATGGATTAAACCTGCTTTTTTCTTTAATTTTCTGCGTGATATCATAATCTAATTATTTCTGAAAGACCCTATAAATTGCCGGGGTGAGGTAAAGGGTGAACAAAACAAGCAAGGACGTGCCAAAATTCTGTTTGACTATTTGGCCGCCAGGATCGATAATTTCTTTTCTTAAATTTACCCTAAATATGCTTTTCGTTTCAGGGTATTTTTGCCATTCATGTGCAAGCAATTATTTATTCGTATACAATAATTTTTTCAGAAAGAATTGATGTTCGTTAATCTGTATTTATATTTCTGAAATAATAATAATTACAAGCCGAGAAATTGGACTTCAAAAGTAGGGTAACTTTAACCAATCATATTTCTAATGTAATAAACAATATTTTGAATATGACTACAGTTTAACATAGCTAATTTTTTTAAGGCAGTAATCTACTTTGAAACGCTAAAAAATAAAGCTATTTTTGTGAATTTTTTCTGAGATTATTAATAATGATATCGATCAAGGGTTTATTAGGCTTAATAAATACACTCTTTAAATACATTTAGAAATTTGTTTTCATTTATTTGATGCACTTTTTATTCATAAAAACGTCAGTCAAATTCAACTCCTAAAAAAATCGGTAGTTCCGCACTGTTGTAAAAATCTCGAGAATGGGCAGACTAAAAATGAAAAAATTAAACAGTTTTAGATTCAGTGTTACTCCAGCAACCGGCTGAACTAGGATTTTTGATATACATGCAAAAATAACAAAATGACGGCGAAAAAAATTTGGGTTTATTTTCTCAATTTTTTTGCAAAAAAATATAGTTAAAATTTAAAAAAAATTAATACTTCTAGTTCAGCCGGTTCTGGAGTCATACTGAATCTAAAACTATTTAATTTTTTGGTTTTAATTCGCCCATTCTCGAGATTTTTACAACAGCGCGAAACTACAGATTTTTTTAGAGTTGACTTTGACTGACTTGTTCTTAATGTATTTTAAGCGTGTGTTTATTAAGCCTAATAAGCCCTACATCGATATCATTATTAACCATCTCAGAAAAAATTCACAAAAATAGCTTTATTTTTAAGCGTTAGAAAGTAGAATACTGCCTTAATAATCCAGACATACCACATAAGTCATATTTTTGACAATCCTTTCAGAGAAAATACTCTAATGCGACATGTTTCCAATCGTCTGGGATTGACTATTCATTTTCAAGGATCCCAAATAGTAATAATCAAGGAGACTCTTTAGATCACATTCGCAACAGCTTACTCCATTAAAGTTTATCTTGTAGGGATTACTTTTTGTCCAAGTCCACTGATGCATCTGCATCGTTCCTTGAAATGTTGTCAATTTTGTCGGAACTTCCCTGTCCATTTTTTGAATATCTTGTCATAACAGAGTCTTACTAAATCTTGACCTTACCCTTTTGAAGAACGCGCAAAAGTCTATTGAAGTCGTTTACGTCTTTTCCATGAGCTACTGCAATATGTGTAGTTCTTTTTGTGCGGCTTCCTACTCCATTAGGTGCATCTTTCCCGTGGCCAATGTTTGATCGTTTGTAGAAAATGCACTCTATTTGGTTAGAGTACTTCTCTACATAACTTTCTAACGAAGCGTACATTGCTTTGCAGCAGTATTGGCTGATGGGTCTATCGCTAAAAAAGTGCAATCTTTTGACACCGGGAGTTATCTCTAAGGCTCTGTTCAATATTGGCTCGAGATGTGCCAAAATTGCTGCAGGATTGTGTATCAAAGAAGGCGAGAGTGCGCAGAGTGCCTCTTGACCTTGCTCAGTATATTAAATGCCAATATGAAGAGTAATTGCTTATCTTGAAGCACCAAAATGTACAGCTTGTGGCTGTATAGCATACTTGTCTTCAAAATTCTGACTAAAATCTATATGAAAAAGATCACTTTTCTTCGAAGACGATTTCCAGTTCCACATAGTCGATTGTGGATGCTCTAGTCTGTACACGTGACTTAAAAATACTTTTGAGGATCTAGAAAGAGTTTCTTACAGGATCCTACAGTCCGATCCACTTTGTGCTTCACGGTGCGGCTATGCTTCGATATCTTTTTTGTTTTTATGAAGATGCGTTTTTCTTTGATGTTCTTCCATTCGTAGTAAACAATTGGATTAAAATGGGCAAGCTTCACCGTAAGCGCTTTTCACGATGGAGTGCTCTCACGAGTTTAGTAATGTTCTCCTGTTTAGTACATAAACATATATCACGTTGAGAAACTCGTGTTGAGATATTATCTGTCCAAAAAATATAGGCACCTCGATTTTTGTACAGATTTTCAAGACAGACAGCGTTTTAAAATGTTCCGATAATTAGCGATTATTTCCTGGCGAATGAAAAAGGAAAAAGTACCTTTAATCATATTATCACTGAAAATAAATTATGGAAATTATGAAAAAAAATGGTTTCGTTGGTTCTTTCTGTACAAAATGGTGAAATTTAGAGCCAAAAATAATCATTTTTTAATAATTCGTTAACAAAAACGTAGGGAGGTGTCATCTCCGAAACTAAGGAACGTACAGAGATGGTTTTTGGAAAAAAATACAAATTTTGGGCTTTTGACAGTGTTGTATATATTTTGAACGAGCAAAAAGTTCCACTTGGATTTTTGAAAAAATTATTTTCTTTATGAAAAAATACAAAAGACTTTACGATAATCGAGGCAACCACATTCTCGGCAGGGCACGTTACTGGCGCTACTGCTACACGTGCAATATACGACCTTCTGTCGTACTCAGGCTGTTTACACAGTCCCTAAGACCTGTTGCCAAAAAAGGATACAATAGCCTCGATTCTCATTGAAAATACATGCAACACTTTTAGAAGCCAGAAATGTGTTATTTGCTCCAAGAATCCTCTCTGTACGTTCCTTAGTTTCGGAGACGACAGCTTCCTACGTATTTGTTAACAACTTATTAAAAAATGATTATTTTTGTCTCTAAATTTCAACATTTTGTACAGAAAGGATCAACGAAACAATTTTTTTTCTGCAGAATTTTCATAATTTATTTTCAGTGCCTTGGAGCTATTCAAAGTTGAGAATTCGGAAATAATAATATGATTAAGGTACTTTTTCACCTTTCATTCGCCCGGAAATAATCGTTAATTATCAGAACATTTTAAAACTCTTTATCAATATTGCCAAAACCTTCACCTGCAACACGCATATTGTCTCGTATTTTTGGATTTTTTTTCTGCTGATCTTGATAGTAGAATGAGTTGTTTTAAATTTCTCATATAACATGTTCATTTCATCATTCAGATACATTTTTTGTCTTTATTTCGTTTGATGGTAATTGCAGCCAAAAAGCAGCATTTTGTTAACATCTCCGTCAATTAGTGCTTTACCAATAAACCTCTCAAGTGAAGTTTTTGTAGAGGAGAATCTCTCTATCTCTCACTATCTCTATCTCAAAAAGTTTTCGATCAATCATTTTAATAATTAGCAGATACTTTCTTTATATAATTACGCTCTATTTGAACCTAAATCCGTAGTTCTATTATTGTTTTAAGTATTTTTTTAACGCAAGAAAAGTTACGAAAAAATGCACAAAAATCAATGTCTCTTATTTACATACCCATAAAAAATTGAATTTTCTGGGGATTTTTTGTGGAATTAGGTTCACATAGAAACTATATATGTGACGAAGCTAAATTTGGAATCTTATTGATTTAAAATAAAATCTGTGGCTTCAAGAATGTACGATATTACCGACTTCTAATAGTTTCGTTTGATTGGCAGCAGCCTATATCTTCCATGTTTCTCGGAAAAAATATTTGAACATTTCACAATTTCTTCTTAAATATATGTATAAAATTTTCACGGAATATAAATAAATTATATTGATTCCTTTAATGTCAAACATGAAGGACTGCATTTTTCGGCTATTTCTACTAATACAAATTTTTTTGTCAGCGTAACCAATTGTTTATAATTAATTTATCAACTTTTTTTAGGAACCTCGATAACGATCCACTATTACAGTCGGTTAAATAAGAGCGTGGTCACTTGTGAGAAAATGAAAAGACTCAATACGAAAATTCTTTTAAATATTGTTGTATTTGATCGAAAACTTTCATGCAAATACATTAATAGCAGGTCCAATCACCTTCAGCGTCAATAATGACTTGGCATCTTCGAGGCATACTTTGGACAGAGCCGCGATTTGGGAAGTCATCGACATTTTTCACCTCTTTGAAACGATTCACCCACTTATTCACAAACTGTTTCGACTTTTGCATAAATTTCGCAGCAGCCGCTTGGGTCATTTTGGGACCTTTAGGGTGCGAGCACAAAAAAACTGCTTCGAAGCGCAAAGCGTATGCGGCACTCATTTTGGAAAAATGCTCGATTCCTATTAAAAAGAAAAGGTCAGCTGATTCTCTTTCATAAAGCATGATGGACTATACTGACCTCTATAAGAAAAAAAATTACAGCATTTGTACTTACCGATCGCTAGTAATCGTGATCACGCTTTTATTTAACCCAGGGACTCAGAGTGACATGCGTCAAGAACATAAAATCCGCTCCTCGCCAGCTCTTCTCCTGTTTATATTTTCTCAGCGTTACGAGCGAGGATGCTCGATGCGAGCTTCGCGAAAACGGAGACTGTGTGGCCGTGAGACCACCGCAAAACTCGACGTAGCCACATGCGAGCTTCTTCGTGAACGCGCGAACGCGGCGAAGCTCGCCGATCCAGACTGCAGGCAGAAACTATGTCGAATTCATCACTAGCGAGCGTCTTCTCATATCATAGATGCGTTATTCTATATCTGAACTGTTCTCCAGATCCAAAGGCTGAATTACAACTAGGAGGAGAAGAGTTTCTTTGTTCAGGGCGCTCATATGGCAGAATCAGGGGTCAGGCCCAGAAAAATATTTCGGGGTTGGTGGGGGAGGGGGGCTCTAAAAACCTCCCCTGGATCTGCCACTAAGCAGAATATATATTTCATTAGATGGCACTGCATCACACGCTATATAGTTAAATACGTGATATTATTTGTGGGCTTTACTTGAAATTTACTTTTAAATAGTTTTTTCATCTGATCTTGCTCAAATTATATTCATCAATTTTAGTAATGCATTAACATTTGTTAATTTTAAGAAAAAAATATATAAACATATTCACAGTGGAACAGTTTTGAATTTTAAACGTTTAAAATGAAAGTTCAACACATCTCTCATTGGGAATTGTTTCATTTAAACGCTAGAGCGTTTACAAGTAATGTACAATAAATGAAATGTGTATAAATAAAATATTTAAGCGAATGGAACTTTTAATTTACTTGCGTAGTCGTAAATTAATGTTTGAAACTGAAATTTTAACTATTCCGTTTTTAATTCAAAATTTAGCTTCTTCAGTTAAATTAAAAATACAAATACTAGGTTGGAAATTCATGTTTCTGATCGAAAATTCTGCAGTTTAGTTCACAGAAGTTGGGTTGGAAGATGAACTATATTGCTGAAATCTCGGGTTCTTAGTTTTTTCCAATAAGAAATAATTTTGTCCCTGGGAATTAAAGTATCATTTGTTGATAAAAATTCAATTTTTTGTAGAAATCAAAGGTAAGAGAAAAATAAACAGTGAATTATTCTCTCAAAAATAATTCATATAAATAATATTAATATTGATAAAACATGTAACTATTTTGTTGAAAATACGTTTATTTAAGGTAGAAGTGGGTTTTATAACTGAACATTCAAGTCTTCACGTTAAAGAATCATTATTGAAGGCAAAAGTTAGTTTCTACATTGGAAATTTCAACTACCTTGGTTTAGAAATTCATTTTTTGGTTAAAAATTTAACTACATTCTTCAAAACACGTTTTATCGTTTGATAATTAATTGTCTCCAATGAAAAGTTAACTGCAGGTTTCTAGTTGCAAATTTTTCTATTTCAGTTTAAAATTTAACTACGTAATTGAATGAAAATTCATTTTTCCGGTTGTAAATTGAAACTGTTCTCTTCATGATTTGTGTTTTTGGTTAAATAATAACGTTTCTAATAACATATTGAACTTTTTAAATTTTAGAATAAACATTCGTTACAAATTTAACTTTATTTTTGATCATTCATATCTTTTTTGAAAAATTTTTCTTTTTGGTGTAAAATGAAGTGTCTTAGTTGAAAATTCAACTCCTTGTTGAGGGGCTTAAATATTTGGTTGAAAACTCCTCTTTTAGGTTAAATATGACTTTTTTGAGTCTCAATAGAACCATTCCATTTTTTATTGAAAATTAAACAATTGAAGTTTTTATTAAGAATTTATCCTACATATTTGGTTTGTAAATGCAACTGTAGGAAGGAAAGTGTAACTAAATTCTTTAAAATTCATATAATTAATAGAAAATTTCACTATTTTGTTAAAAATTAGTCTTTTGGATTGAAAATTTATTAGTTGTGGTAGAAAATTCATCTTTCTTGGTTGAAAATTCAAGAGTTTTCCAACAATATCGTCTGTTTTTATACTCGGCATAATAGCATTTCCATGTTTCAAATTATGTAATTTTAAACCAAAATACAAATCTTCCACTATCTACGGGGAAAATATATTTCAGGATTTTAACTCTAGCCATAGCCGGTTTAACCAGGCCGGTAAAAAAATTCTTATTGCATTCATATGAACGTTCATAACTGAATTATATGAAAAATGAAACTAATTTGTTTCTAGAAAATAAATCTTCTTCATTGAAGAATCATCACTTTGCTTGTAAATGTGATTGTTTTGTTGCAAAATTCGCTTTTGTCGGATTAAAATTAACTTTTTTGATGCAAACTCCTGTTAAAAAACAAGAATCCAAGGACCAAATTTGGACAACAAAGAACAAACAAAAACAAAAAATCCTATTCTAATCTGAAAAAACCAATAAAAAAACTTTAGACAAAAATAAAAAAGAGGAAAGAAAAATGAGAAGGCCGACAACCACATCCCCTTCCTTCTCTTTTTCTTTCTTTCCTCTTTTATTTTTATTATCATCAAATTACAATAAAATAACATTCAAAGAAAGAAAACGAGAAGTAAGGGAATGTGATTGGCTGCCTTCTCATTTCTCTTTCCTCTTTTTTGTTTTTGTCTGAAATTTTTTTTTTGTTTTTTGGTTTTTTCAGATTACAATAGGATTTTTTGTTTTTGTTTATTCGTTGTTGTCCAAATTTAGTCCTTGGATTCTTGTTTTTTAATTTTTTAAACAGGAGTTTGCATCAATTTGATTATTGGACGTTAAATAGGATTTTCAATTTGGATTTTAATTTAATTTAAATTTCATAAATTTTGATTCACTTTTGTGTTTGTAATTCATATTTTTGGTTTAAAATTAACTAATTTGGTAGAAAGTTGAAATGCTTGTTCAGAAGTGAAGGATATATTATTTAAAAATGAAAAGATTTAATAGAAAATTATTAAATTTTGTTTAATGATGGACGTTCTTGATTATTTCATGTCAGCACAAAGATACTGGTAACTTGGAATAAAATGTTTAAAAAAATTATTGTGGAATTCTCTCGGCCAGCGGCATGGCCAGGATTTTTTTTCGGGAGGGGCTTCGATTTTTTTCCGACGGGGCCTTCGGATTTATGTACAGGCAAAGAGTGGGGGAAAAGGTAATTGAATAATGAAAACTCTTATTTTTGGGGGCCCAAACTTCGCCGCTGTCTAAGCCACTGTTCTCGGCAAGACTCGCGAAGCTCGTGGCGAGCTTCTTAATGAAGAGGATTCGAGTAGTGTCCAGTCTCGCTCCGAGTTCTCTCGGCAACCAAGAAGCGCGCCTTTGAGTTTCGCGTTACGCATTACTTATGTTTTCAAAACCGTTCTGCAAGATGGTGTTGTCAAAACAATTGCTCGTTCATTAGAAAATTCAATATGGCGGCATTTATAACAAAAAACACGGAAAAATTTAAGACAAAAAATGTTTGCTGTTGGATTTCGTATCGAAAATTGTTTTTGATGTAACGAAATTGGTGCACAAAAGTGCGCAAACATGTTTAACTTTCGACAAATTAACAACAACAACTTTGAAATTCAAGATGGATGTCTAAAAATGGCGAATTTAAGAAAAAGAAATTTTTATTTCTACCCTCAAGTGACAGCAATGAATTTGACTACTACCCAAACAATCTATTTATATTTGTCATGGTTTTTTGGGTCACTTATTACAGATCTGCCCTGAAATTGAAAAATTAATGTGTTTAAACTATTTGTTTAAACAAATTATTCTGAAGAATTAGACTGTTCACAAGATGCATATGCTTTTCATGGATTTTGGGTCCGCTGAATACGAATCTGGCGTCAAATTCGCAAAATCAATGTGTTAAAACCATTTTTAAACCATTTTTTAACAAATTGTTGCAATATTCCCTTCTGGCAGCCACTGTATTTGACAAACAAAAAAATACGAAAG
The DNA here is from genome assembly GCF_010883055.1 of Belonocnema kinseyi. Taxonomy (NCBI): domain Eukaryota; kingdom Metazoa; phylum Arthropoda; class Insecta; order Hymenoptera; family Cynipidae; genus Belonocnema; species Belonocnema kinseyi. The sequence goes on from NC_046660.1 coordinate 139,549,774, forward strand.
AACAAAATTAAAAAAATATACAAAAAAAAATGTCTATCCTTCGACCTCCACACGGTGGCAAAGGGTAAACGTCAAATATGACGGCTGACAGAAGGGAATATTGTAACAATTTGTTACAAACTTGTTAAAAAAATTGTTTTAACACATTCATTTTGCGAATTTGATGCTAGATTCGTACTCAGCGGACACAAAAACGAACGAAAGCATATGCATCTTAAAAAAACTTAAATATCGCAACAATTTGTTTGAAAAATGTTTAAACACATTGATTTTGAAAATTTGACGCCAGATTCGTACTCAGCGTACACAAAAACCATGAAAAGCATATGCATCTTAATCTAATTCTTCGGAATAATTTGTTTAAACAAATTAATTTTACAATTTCGCGGCCAGATTTGTAAGAAGTGACCCGAAAAACTATGAAAAAAGATATAGGTTGTTTGGGTAATAGTCAAATTTATTGCTATCACTTGAGGGTAGAAATAACAATTTTTTTTTAAATTCGCTATTTTTAGACATCCATCTGGAATTTCAAAGTTGTTGTTTTACATTTTTTTAAAGTTCAACATGTTCTTGTAGAGCGGTCTTGAAAACATAAGTATGTTGAGTTTCAAAAATATGCGACATGTTTTACTACCACAACTGCATCAACAAAGTTAAGCTTAGGTTTTCGCTCCTTTTGGCGTTAATGGGTTAATCAAGCACGATTACCGAATTTGTTGGTAAAACTGTCAGAATGTGCCGAAACCACTCTTCAAAATATTAAGCATTCATTCCACTGTGGTTGTGCGCTAATCCTTCCTTTTCAATGGAACACTTCATGGAGGTCTCTACGAATCCAAGTTCGTTTCCCAGGTGAAACTGTATATCTCTCTTGCCTGCATCTGAAGGAGTTACGAATTCCCCACGATTTTTTCTTATTTTTTGTACTTTGGAACGATACATGTCAAAATTCGCTAAACGTTCTTCCGAAGCACATCCACGCAGCCACTTTAAACATTATCACATTACTTTGAAAAATTCTCTTTGACTTTCTGTCATTTTCATATTCTCCATTAATATTGGCTTTTTATCCAATTTCGTGTGCAGAAAATTATTTTTTTTTTTTAGTAATCTCCACAAAGTCGTTCTAGACATTTCTGGAAAATCTGTTACTACTTCCCTTGATGTGACTAGAAGATTTTGTACAGTTGGAAAATTTTTTTTCATATCGAAGTAAAAAATCTTCCTCCTAATGACAGCCTGAGATCCTCAACATGACTGCAAGGTCTTCCTGTATTTTCATGTGTTTTTTAAGAATTATTCGCTTACAGCTTCTCTTGTGACACGCTTCACTGTACTCTCTGAAATGTCCAAATATTCCGCATTTCGCTTAACTACATTTTGGTAATATTTTCCATCTGAGGTACTGCTAGCAGCATTCCTATATTCGAAAAATGTATTCACTTTCAGAACCATTTCTTTTGCCTCTACACATAAAACGTGACTTCTGTCACTACTGTTGCGCAACTAGAGAAATTGTTATACAATGTTTGCATTCTCTTCGTTGTCTTGAATTTCATTTTTATTATTCTTATCGGCGAATACGGCTGTTTCTTTGTTATTAACTCGTTGTCTTTCTTGAAGTGGACAATAATTTATTGCTTCTATTTTTCGCGCAACTATATTTGCTTGCATATGGAAGTTATTGGTGGGCAACAATAGCTGAAAATATCCATTATAGTTTTCTCCCCCGGTGAATAAAACCCAGATTGTAGGACATTCTTCGCCGTGCACGAAATCTTGTATGAAATAGTGTTCATTGTGAAATAATCGAACAACATTGATATTTAATGTTTGTATCTCTGAAGATACACGACATTCAAGGTAAGTACCATAATTTCCTGCGCGTCTTAGTTTTAATCTATATTCTAAATGCCTATCAATTTGAAAGTTATGTTTCGCTCAAGAACTGCATCGTGGCCAATTTTCGTCAGTAGTTATATGATCCACGATTTCTCTTCGAAGGTGAAGATGGTCCTCTCTTTGCAGACCACGAGCCATTGAAGAGAATAGGCAATCGCCTCTTCCTCCCATATCTCTCACATGAAATTTCTGTCCAATTTCATACAAATGAAGTGCACATTCATTCATTTCGCTCCTTTTTTAACCACTGAAAATCACAAATCGAACTCAAACTCTACACTTTTTTTCACAACGACGATCTTCAAGCAACTAAGGACTCAAGTCTGCATAATCTGCATAGCTACGAGCAAAGCGGGACTTTTCAAAGTTTTAGGATTGCAAACTTATAAATTACTCTAAATGTACAATTGTAAAGCAACTTAGGGCTTCAGGAAAGAGCGCAAGCCTCCTACTTTCCGTAGAAGATGAGTTATTTATTGTAAAGCAACGAAGGGCTGTGCTTAACCACCTTCTGTCTTTAGAAGATGAGTTATTTGGCAATAAATTATTCCTCACCAATCTGACAATAGACACGCTTGTTCACAGTATACAAGAGTTTGCACCTCTAAAGCAGTTTGTGTTTTTCTGAGATTTCGCTATATACATCATCGTTATTAATATCCGGATGTGGTTCTAGTGGATCCGGTGCATGATGTTTATTATCTTTAGCACCTATGGCTTCAGCATCGATTAAGGCTTCTTTGTCCACATCTTGCAAGATGAGTTCATCAATAGGAAGCTGCTGTTCCACTTCCATTTTGATAGCAGCTATTTCAACAGCCGAGAACAATCTGTTTACAGATATTCAGCGTTTCTGATCTGCCAGATTCTGCTTATTTATTTTTGTGGCTAGCTCTGGGTATTTAAGTAAGATGAATCCATGATGTTCTCTCCTCACACCTTGCCCACATTTCTCTGCCAAAAAATAAAGGCGCATACCATCTCTGTTCATATGGTATGTCCATTTTCGTCGCTTTTTTGTTGCTGAGCCTCTGCTTCTGCATCTGGTTATATAAGGTCATCCACCTCTGGAGGATGTGGTGGAGTTGGATCATCAGTAAGTTGAGGAAGAGCATCGATTGCTCTTGCTTGACAGTTTGACGCGGCTTCTTCTAACTGATGTTCATTGCCGTCGTTTTTCCACGTCAAATCAATCTGTTGCTTAAGCTCCATTGCTCGGTTTTCTGTCACGTATCGATTAGTCCTGATGTCCTTCACCTTAGCGATAAGATCTCTTAGTGCGACTTTGTGTATATTAGGATACTTTGCAGATAATTTCGTTTTTAAATTATATCATTTTTCCATTTTCGTTTCAAACTTCGCACTTTCGTAATAGAGATGCACTAATTCCTCTTTCATTGTGGTATCCCAGTTGATGCTCTCCCACGGTATTTCTGTCGAGATTATTGGCTGTAAATAGCTGACGCTAGCCAAAGCATCCTCAACAGACACAGTTGATGTTCCACTGATTATCGTTTGTCGCAGATGTTCTTGCTGGCCAGCTGTTTGATAAGTGAGATCTGCCTGACCATCTCGCAGCTCACCATCGCCACCGTCTCACATGCTGTGGCCCCCAGCTGTGGTTCCAGTAATAAAAAGGAATGAAAAGAAAATATCGAATAAATGGAATAAACAAAATGAATAAAATATTAAAATAATTAATATAAATAAAATAGACAAAATAGATCAAATAGATAAAATAAATAAAGTACATAAAGTAAATAAAATATATTATATAATAGTTGCGCGACTCGATAAATGTGGAATTTATAAATCAATTGTCAGAGGGTCTACTTTAGAAATTTTGGGTATTTGAAATTTGATGATTTTGAAATTCATTGCTTGGTGACTTGGTAAATTTATAATTTATAAAGAAAAGTGAACTCTCTATAAATATTACTTTCTGCGCATTAATAATGCGATCGTTTAAAACTTGCCCCGTTGTTTTAGTACTACAGTTAGCCACCAGAGAGCGTATCGTTGTATTTCAGATCACAATTGGTACAAGGATAATTTTCACCTGACAGGTTCGGCCTGATGATCATGAACGCAAAAATTCTTGCCTGGCAGAGCTGATGGAGCTGGTGAGAAGTGGCAAGTCGGCGAAGGTGCCGATTTATATAGCTAATTAACGTGACTAGTGCAATCTTGAAAATTGGTATAGATGTAGGAAATTACATTAGAAATAGCATACATGAATTGGCAGTTTATTATCTGGAGCAGTCAGTGCTGCCAGATAGCGCCAAAGTCGCCGATAATCGAGGTTAAATTTTGGCAAAGGTAAACTCCTGGAATCAATTGCCATGTACTGTTTATACATTCAGACGGTGGTAAAGTGTGCCGTTCAACCAATAATGTACATTATTGAAATAAGAATACCATTGATTTCACAGGAGAAAGTTTCAAACAAAAGTTGGATTACTCCCAGAGATGCATATTTTTATAACTATTACATTTTTTGATCAAATTAATACATTTAGTGAAAACATCGATTAAAAAATTGGTGTAAATTGGCGTAATTGATGTCAAAAATTGGTGTCAGCTACTTTAGGGTAAAATAATAACTTACTCTGCTAAAAACAATAATAAGTAAAGTCAAATCGTTAGGAATTGAATGACTTTGTCTTTGACTTTTATAACTATGAACAAACGTCTTAACACTAGATAGACAAAATGAGCAAGAAAAAGTGGTAAGTAAACTAGAAAAATATTGCGTTAAATACTGACTTTTGTTTGACGGCGGCAAGAAGGATAAATACGGCCCTGCCCGCGAGAACTGTAGTTAATTTTGTGGGGGGGGGGGGTGCATACAAAAATAAGCAAAAAAGTCCTGAAATTTGTTTCGGTCAGATGCTTATTCTGGGCACAACAGAGGTTACACGTTGTATGTAAGTGTGAGCATGTGTGTCATATTGCACTTGTCTTTAAAATTCAATAATCTTGTATTGTAATTAAAAAATGTTCTATTATAATAAAAAATCATTATTTTATCCTCTTTAAGTGAAGCCGTGTTCCTTGGTTGAATTTTTTAGTCGAAAAGCGACGTGAATATGAGCACTATCGGACGGTGTGATGGCCATTGCTTCGTCTAGCGCTTCGGTGGGAACTGCTTTTTTGAGACGGCGTGCGCATGCCACACATGCTCACACGTACATACAACTTGTACCTTCTGTTGTGCCCAGAATAAGCATCTGAAAAAAAATGTTGGAACTTTTTTTCTTATTTTTTTGTTCACAGCCCCCTTACAAAATTAACTATAGTTCTCACGTGACACCCTGTGTATCAAAATAAAGCTAAAGGTGCATTTTTTAAGAATCTGAAACTTAAATTCATGAAATAGTTTCAAAAAAATGTATAGCTGTTAAACAAAAAATGGTTTTATTGCTATATAAATGGGTTTTGTCTTTTCAGGAGAGCTAATAGTTAGCCTAAATGTGCCTAATGTTGTTTGTTGTATGAGAGTTTCTAGAAGACTCTCTAGTACCGAGATTTGGACAAATCTGTTGCTCCTTTCTGCTTTTTATGGAAGAATTCGATTTTTTGTAAGCACGTCACGTCGTCTCATAGTGAGACGACATCGAAAAAGCTGGCCAAAAGTATAATAAATAAATAATTTTGTTTTTAATTTGGTATAAATGGGTTTCAAGCTCGCTGATTACAAATCCGATGTCAAAAAATTAGAAAAACAAAATGGCGGATACAATATGACGGCCGAGTATGGTAAATAAACTTTTGATTCTTTTCAAAATTGGTATAAAGAGGTTTTCAAGCTCACTGATTACGAATCCGGGTCAAAAAATAAAAAGCAACTCGTGGATCCAATAATATCGTAATCAGTAACCTTTAAGACCTCATCATACCAATTAACAAAAAATTCAAAAATTTATTTAGCATACGCGGCATTATTTCACAATTGTCCCAACTTTAAGTCGTGTACTTATATTTTCTTTAAATTCTTTGAATATTTTCACATACCCAACAGTACATAATCGACAAATTTATAGACCACGATTCCCACCCCTCTTCAAGTGATGGGGGGGGGGGGATATTTTCAACCCCAACGCCCTGCACCGGTATTTTTAGAAGCAATCTATTTTAGCGATTTCCATTTTTTGTCAGGAGTTCCGAAAGGCTATTTATCACTCTTTATTTTATTTCATTATTTAAAAATATTTAACCATTTTTTAGCATTTTTAAACAATTTCATTGTTTATTTAAGTTTTGCAAAGTCGGGTATTTATATTATTTTTTAAATCATCTTAAAAGAAAGAATAAATTTTTGGCTTTAAAAAAGGTACTGAGTAAAAATATGGTCTAGTGAATAGTTTCCGAGGTATAGGCTCTGATGTAAAGGCAGTCTTAATGCACGTGCTCAGGCGTAATCCTTTAATATTCCACAGACTAATTTGCAAGTCTAATATTCTTTCAACACGTTTAAGTTCATACATAATGACATGAAATCAGCTAATTAATAATTTAAGAATGTTTTCCGGCGGGTCAGACGTTGATATTTCTCATTATGAATAATTCTGTATTATTATAGTTATTCAGTTTACAAGAATTATAGATTGTTCATACACAGGCGTCCAAAAATTTCATTTTGTAAAAAAGTTTGTGTTCGAATATGTGCATAGGAACTTTTGTAACGTTTAGACTCGGCCTTGATTTTGTAAACTGAGTGCTTGGATTCCAGTAACAGCCTACTTGTATTTTCAGAAGTCACTTGTTTTTAATTCTTTCTTCATGAAGTTATGTGCAAAACATATAAAAAACATATGACTTCTAACAATACAAGTCAGATGTTACTTACTTGGCTTATTTGGCTGCAAGGTTAGATAAAGTTTGTCAGCGCGTTTAAAAAATTTCAAAATTGCAAAAATGCCAACCCACAATTCGACGAGGCTGATCACAATCAAGTATCCATAGCATTCTCCGTCAACTTATTGCACGATCAAGAAGTTTGGTAAAAAAAAAGGGGGACATGTAAAATGTTCTCGCGCTCCACCCGCTTTTCCTCACACGCGCGTCGTGACGGTTCCCCCGAAGGTTCTGGTTGGAAAACGGATACAGTAAAAGGGTTTTGAAACTTAAACTGGATAAACCCAAAAATCGCGAAAAACCAGCTTAGTGCACCCAGTCAAGTTTGAGAGTAAATAAGTATATTCAGAGGACTAGACAGTCGAGTGACTTGTGCGTAGATCATTCCGATTAAGAAGTCCATATCGGTGTAGCCGGAATGACATTACGTAATAAACTGTGTTTTAACATTGTGAAAATCAGCGGGGTAGCGGTCGCAACTTGTTAAGTGTGAGTGAAGGCCGTGGCGACTGTTATTTCTGATGACACCATGGAAATAATAGCCAAATCGGAGAGGACTGAATCCAACGAAAAGGTACATTTTGATTTCTTTCTTTCTCTCTCGCCTTTGCCTCAAAGTTTATTGCAATTTGAATTTAAAATTATAGATGTCAGATTAACATCAACATTTCTGAAGCTTAACCCGTCGACACTTCACGCTCGAAGGCCAGGCGGTAGGTTTAAGTCATTTAATATTATTTCATGAATAATGTTCTCAATTAATAAACCTGAGTTGAGTTTTGGAACCACATAAATTCAAGTTTACATATTTATTTATCGACCCTGATTATTGAGTTTTCGAAAAATACTGAATATCATAATTTCGAAAACATATTTTGGAAATTTATATTGTCAATATGAAGTTAATAGAAAACTGAGACGCATAGCAAACTATGAAATCATTGTTATTTATTTTTCATATGGTTTCGTTCGAGAATGATATTCAAGTGTGTGCGCCCTTTTCCGATCGAGCCCGATTGTGCAGAGCCAAAAATTGCCCTTATTTGTCAAGTATTGCTGCTTTGCCGAGGTTTTTGCCAAATATTCCATAATGTACGTTAGGTTCGAATCTCGTCGCAGCGATTCTGATTTTTCAAAGCGATCATGCGTGAAATTATGTATGTAGTAAATAAATTAAGTGTAGAATAATAATAATTGTACTCGTGTTTCCGTATTTAATTTTTGTATTCAGTTCCTCCTTCTGGTGGATAAATCTTTCATTGGAATTAATTTTTGTTCATATAGTCGTTTGAGATTCTTATATGCTTTGTGTGACAACTTCAACAGATGTTTTCACTCTTGATTAAAATGTATTACTATCGTTTTAACTTCGCTTGTCAACTTTGATATAGTGAATTTTAAATTCTCGCAAGTTTGATAAGAGTTACTGCAACATCCTTTCCATTTGTTCAAACGAAAATATTAGTTTTGACGGCTGAAACCACTTTATTAATTTTTGATTAGCAAACCCTATTTTCCCTATTTTGGAACGATATTATACTAAATTATCATTTATTCTGATATAAACCTTCAATGTATAAAAAGAGAGAGTTGAGAATTCTCATTCGAGAGAACTGTCACTTGTGATTATCACAACTATCGGTTTCCAGATCTCAATTCCCAGCTCTCACCTCGACGAGCCTTGCTTTTTCCCCAATCACATTTTTCTATAATCTACCAATTCAGTTTATATTTTCAAAAACTTGTATTGCTTAAATGCAGGTGCCAAGTAGAACTTTCTAGTAAGATACTGATAAACTGATCATTGAACAGTATCTCAGAAGTTGTATAATTAAGAAAGACAAATTGGATTGAAAAGTTATGACCTTATGAATGAATATCACGAATGAAAATAGTAAGTAACATTTAGGTTCGAACTAATAAACCATTATTAATAAACAATTAATAAACAATTATTCTAGTGATAATAATAGTAATGATGGATGGTTGGTACTGTGTAATCGATTTATTACAGCTACTAGGATATGAGTATTATAATTACAACCATTTTATTATTTTTAATGTCAAGAAAAATGTCAACTATTCTTACCTTACAGTATTCCATAGTTAAATCAAATTTTAGCCGTAGTTGTAATGTAGAGAAGGAGAGAGATTGGAGCGGAGAACCGTCAAACGCACACGAACAAGCAGAAGGACACTGGCGCACGGGCCCACGAACGGAAGGCGGGAGGCAACTCGCGAACAAGTATCCCCTCTCTATACACATTAGTCAGAGTTGGAGACTCGAGGCGAGCTTTGGTGCGCGGGCCCAAAAACGGAATGGTAGGGAGAACAGCTACCTTCCTCTCTGTACGCATGCGCAGGATTGGGAGAAGCCAGGCGAGCCATGGCGCGCGCCCCGCCCTTTTTTTATAAAAGCACGTGTTCGTGCCACTATAACGCCACGAGTAACGTCACGATTCACTACACCACCGGTATTTTCTCTCTGTCTAGGGAGTTAAGAGAAAATAATAATTACCTGAAAAATTTCCTATTGAAATTTGTATTGCCATTAGGCATATCTCATCTGTTCTTTTCAGAGCAATTTTGATTGTTTTTCTCGAACGCCGCATGATCTTGGACTTCGACCCCTGAGCCGAAACCGCTCAAAAGGTAATCAGTCCGTAATCCCATCTGGGTGCCACTCTCACTGATTATTGAGCGGGAAAATATCTCGTGCTTTATTGAAATCTAAGTGATCTTGGACTTCGTTGCCTGATCTGAAACCGTTTAAACAGTCATCAGTTCGTAAATATCCTCTGGGTGTCATTCTCTCTGATTATTGAGCGAGAAAATATCTCGGGCCTCGTGCCTTATTGAAATCCAGCGATCTTGGAATTCGGTCCCTGATTGGCAACCAATCAACAAATAATCAGTTTAAATGCCCTCCGGGTATCATTCTCACTGATTGTTGAGCGACTAAATTCCCGGATCACAAATAGCAACACCTACGCCAAGAAGAAAACGGCCGTGTCCGGAAGATAACTCAAAAAGTATTTGACCGATTGAGTTCTCCTTGCATACACATATAGTTCAAATTATTGTGTTCTATGTGAACCTCACTGAACTGGAAAAAAATGGTTAAACAATTATTTTTTAAACAATTTAATGCAAATTTTTGGTTCAAAATCTATTTTTTTAACGGACGCCATTTTGTCAAAAATTATTATTTTATTAAAACTTTTTTTGGTTAACATAGAAGCTATGAATATAAACTTCAAGAAACTTTTTTGTTTTTTCGTTTCAGACGAATCTCTGAGAAACTAAAGTGCAGGCAATTTCACATCTCCCGGCTGAACATGTTCAACATGTGCCCTTATAATTGAAAATGTTATGCATATTTATGGCTGAAAAAATTTATTTCTTAGTTCAAAAGTGCCTGAATAAACCATAGAAGTTTTGGAGAGATTCATTATATTCTTCATCCCCAAAAAATACCAAAATATACCTTTATTTTTGAGGTGTTACATTGTTCGCCCCCTTAAAGGAAATTCTGACTCCTTCCATGTCTCCAAGGACTTAAAACAGGGAAATGAAACCTTTAAACCCCTGGGAGATGTTCAAACAAGCCACGGGAAAGAGAACCTTTCAGCAACCCCCAGTGAGCCAACAAAATCCACCAAAAGGAATGAAAGAACTGGACTTATGGCTCTTTAGCACCCAGGGATAAGTTTTCGTGAAACCACTGGAATCTATAAAAAACTGACCAGAAGGTCCCCCAGTATCATTACCATTTTTTTCGCTTGATTAATAATTAAAACCACGGGCCCCTTTCGGGACCATCAAACACATACGAGCGAATGCTTTCAATTGTTTAAACAGGGGACATATCAATTCTAACCAAAAGTAGCTGATCTTTAGGTATTTCTTTAATCGATGTTCTCTCAAAATATATCAAGTTAAAATGCAATATTAATATATAATTATATACTATAATGTGCGTGTGTGCGCACGTCGCAGAAAGGGGACTTACTCTGAAAAGTGAGATTTTCCTCTCCCTTACCACTACATTCTCACGGAAAGAGGTAGCTCGTAGACGCTCGTAGAAGATCCGGCAAAAGTCTCGTGCACCCTGAGGACACGGAGGGACCGAAGGACGACCGCCTTCTGCATTTTTCCTGCAAGCATTTTAGCATATTGTTGACACGCAGGGATACTTTTCAGGCAATATTCTATAACGAACATGGTTTGCTTCTCGAATTCAAGAACAACCATGCCAGGCCGCGAGTGTGCAACAGAAACAATTTTCGAGAATATAAAGGTGGAAATGAAACTGTCTTGACATGCCAAAATGAAACTCTCCGTGCCAAACTTCATTCCGGATGATACAAGGAAAGCAAATGTTAGCTCACACTACATTGACTGATCCTTCACATTTCTGTGGAAGATGCCTCGCATCCTCTTATCGAGGAACTGTTCACGGAGGTTTTTTTCCTGCGCTTTCTTGATCCGGGCTTTCAGGAGTGAGTACTCGAGATAGATAAGATTAGATGAATTTTACTCACCCCTAATAGTGAAGTTAAGTCCGAGTGTCTCCGCAACCTCCTTTGCTGCTTTGTACAAAAACGCTCCTTGGCCCACTTCTTCTTGCTTCTTAACCATTTTGAGGACAGGGTATCTTCCATTTGCGACTCTATGTGCTGTACCCAGAATAATCCTGTTGTGAAGACATTCAAGATTCAATATTTTGCGACCACCTTAACGGCGTAAGATGTAGAGTTGCGGAACAGAAGACTTACAGTCTGTCAAGTTAAAGCGTGGGTGGCTTTAATCGCAGTCGGTAAGGTGTATCGACATGATTTTGGTGTCAAAATATTAAGAAGAGCTCCCTCTTTC
>NC_046660.1:139561510-139563029 GCF_010883055.1 Belonocnema kinseyi
GAAAGAGGGAGCTCTTCTTAATATTTTGACACCAAAATCATGTCGATATACCTTACCGACTGCGAGTAAAGCCACCCACGCTTTAACTTGACAGACTGTAAGATGCGTTCTTTTCTTCATGTGCAAAACCTTTCGTGCCCCGATATTAACGGATCTGAGCAAGCATGTTCGTTGCAGATACTTTGTTCCTCGCCGACTGTTCATACGACCAAATCTGTCTTCAAGTTCTCCTCGCTTCAAATAAACCTTGGCGCATTTGTCTATCCCAAATTCCACTCCTATTTCCTTAGTGTATCGTTCGTCAATCCCTACATATGTATGTAGTTGTTCTTTGTATTTAGCATAGATCTTAAGATCATCCATGTAAAATACATGAGTGACCTTGTACTTTCAATCTGCGGGTTTGCCGCAAAAGTACCCGTCGGAATGGCGAAGTTCTAGAGATAGTGGCAATATTGTGAGGCAAAAGAGGAGTGGGAATGAGATCGTAAATCTTTTTTTCAAAATCGACATCAACCTCTGTTGAGAGATACAATGATACTGCGACCCTCTATCCGCAAGCCGAGGACGCGTTCGGTGGCTTCGTCATAGGCCCTTTGGTATATACATATATATAATAAAACATGACTATTAAGGATAAGGAGGAGAGGTATCAAGACCTCAAAAGCTAACTGCAACGACTGTAGCCAAAATATTCGGTTAAAGTAATTGTCCTCGTGATCGGTTCTCTCGGAAGTGCCCTGTGGACACTCGAGGATATCCCCGGCCTGTCGTTGTGATTTCATAGTGCTTTGTAACCACCCATCTCACGGCCGTGAATCGTGGTCATAAGTGGGATTTACCGCGGTTCTACTGGGAGCTGGTGTCATTTTTAGGTATCAGTTGCTCCCAATAGGAGCATGCTGTGGTTATTTAACCTTTTTTATATTGGGTGTGTGTGTGTAGTCCAAATTTCATTTGAAATTTTTTCCTGTGAAATATTTTTCTTATTTCAACATTTGACATTAATTATCGGCGACTTAGACGCTACCTGGCACCACTTCCTGCTCCAGATAATTGAACGCTATTGCACATGTGCTATTTCTAACTACATTTCCTACATGCATACGAATTTTCACGCTTTTACTGGCTACGTTAGTGAGCTGTATAAATATCTATATAAGTATCAAATTTAAATTCTTCCGGTCACCGCTCACCTGCTTCTGTCAGCCCCGTCAGGCAAGCATTTTTACGCCCGTTATAAGTCATTTATATTATGGGCTTACGGTCTAAAAGGGGATTAACTCAGAATTCCCAGGAGTCCCAGGTCTCTTACTGTTCTTTCACCTCTTCGGTAGTGATAGGTGAGCATTTATCCTCAAGTGTTAGAATGGCACTGCAGTGCCTTGAAGCTATTTTATGTTCTCTGTGTATTTATTCAGTTGATGCTGGACTTGGTTGACTTCTCTCTAAAATGCCTTCCTGGATTGGGCGGGCGTCCACTAGGGTGTTTCTTATTTATACTTCGTGCCATTTTTTA
>NC_046660.1:139563039-139588837 GCF_010883055.1 Belonocnema kinseyi
AAATGTCAAAATTTGAGCGTTCTTTATCCAATAATAACAATAAAATAATTCGTTTAAATAATTTTAACAATTATTTAAATAATTCCTGTTTGTGCAGGTATATAGTTTAATTAAAAAACCAGACGAAACATTTGATCTTACTAAATTTTCCACATATTTTAGTTTTTTTAAATACTAATTTATTTGCTAAGAAAAATTGTAAGTGTCTAAACAAATTTAAATTGTTTTGAACATTTTATTTTGTTTAAATAGAATTGTAAAAATATTTTACAAAATTGTGTTCTTGTTATAATTATTTAAAGAACTCATAACTTCTAGAAAATACGTTTATGTTGTGGCTTATATTAAAAAATAAATGTTGGAACAATTGAATGTTAGTTAAGAAAATGTCCTAGTAATCGTGAGGGCCCTTATAATTGTGAAACTTGGTTATAATTTAAATACATTGTTGAAAAATATCTTAAAAATAACACTTTATGGTGAACTTGATTTATTTTTTAGGATTTTCTAGTATCAGATGAAATTTTAATTCATGAAAAAAAAACTTTCGAAAAGCTTCAATGAACCGCAGTATCAAATAACATTAAATGTTCTCAAGTATAGAGTTTTCTTTAGGGATCCATAAGAGAGTTGGTTGAGAGAAATTAAAAATGTTTAAAATATTAAGGAATTTAATTTTAATATTTTCCATTAGATGCATTAGATAACGACGAGATAACACTTGAAGGGTATGCAATTCGCAGCCTTTTCTTCAGCAATTCCTTTTCCATAATTTTCAACCGAAAAATCTAAATTAATCATTTTTCTCTCTTTTTTTCTTGAACTTTTGTTTCTAATACAACTGCTTGCTTCACAATGAATATGCTGTTGCTCAGGATTGATGCACTATTTTGTTTTAAACAAGATAGTTTCATTTTTAACCAAAGAGATTAATTAATATCAACTGAAGGGATGAAGTTCAAAACATGAATTTTTAACAAAACAGTCCCACATTCAACCAAATAGTTTAATATTCAACCAAAAAGATGCTATGTGAACCAAGATGGTTTGTTTATTGCAACAAAAGACAAATTATCAAACAAATAGTGCATGTTTCTATACTAAAAAAAGATACATTTTTAACCGGAAATGGAATAGTTCAGTTTTTTGTACAGAAGATTAATTTTTATAAAACAAATACGAATTTGCAACAAAATATATACTATTTCAACCAAACTGTTAAAAACATGAAGCCAAAAAGAGGGATTATCTTCAAAAGGGTAGACTTTTCAATTTAAAAGATAAATTAATTACCAAAAAGATTTATTTTCCAAAAAATACATTAATTTTCAACTAAAAGAGATAAATTGTCAATCAATAGGTATCATAAGTCAGTTTTCCGTTAGAAAAATAAGTTTTCAACCAAGAAGATTAAATTTCTCTGAAAAATATACAATTTGCACAAAAAATGAAATAATTGCAAATTTAGTTACATATGTTAAATTTTAAGTCAAATGATACATATAAGTATATTTTTTAATTTATTTATGGAAATATATGAATTGTCAACAGTAAATCAGAAATTTATAAACAAAAATAGAATAGTTACATTTTACGTCAAATACATTAATTTTCAACAACAAAGACAAACTTTCAAGAAAAGAATTAAGTTTTCAATCTAACGAAGAATTTTTTAACCAAACGGTTGAATTTTCATGAAAATATATGAGTATTGAACTGTAAGTTTATCATTTATTACATAAATTTTTGGGAAATCGAAATAAGGACACCTTCATTCTCCGCAGTCAAAATGAAAAAAGTCTCAATTGTAATCCTTGAAAATGAAATTATTCTAAAAGAATTTTCGAAATAAAAAGTACGGTTAGACGGGAAATATAAAAAAATGGAGAAATGAGCCATGTTTAAAATGTCAATTGGACTGTTCGAAATTCCACAATCTCAATTGTGTCTAATCAATGTTTACGGTGAATCATAATTTTTTTACTTTCATGAAAATGTATATTCGGATAATTTTAAAAGCTTTTAATTTGAAATATTCAATTCTGTGTTCAATATCATCTCGTCCTTGTCGGAATTGTCTGAACTCTGAATTAGAAAAATTTCGGATTAAAACTTTACATTTTGAAAGCTTGTATTAAACAATTGCGCTAACGTCACAGTAGCTGCAATCCGCTCTTGATTTACACATAATGAAAGTTCATTTACACGTATCGAATGTTGTTTTCCATGGAAATATGACATTTTTGTGTTGAAAATCCAACTATTTGGTACAAAATTCATTTTTTAGGAAAACTTAATGTGTCTCTGTTCTTCTTGAAAATGTACATATTTAACATGAAATATAAATATTCTATTTTTGTTTACAAATTTCTCGTTTACTGTTGAATGTTAATGTATTTCCATAAATAAATTTATAAATACATTTAGATTTATCATTTTATTTAAAAATTCACATACTTAACTGCAGTTGCAATTATTCCACGTTTTGTGGAAATTGGATATTTTTTTTAAACAAATTGAATGTTCATGGTTGAAAATACATCTATTTGGTTGTAAACTTATGTTTCTAACTGAAAACTGAATTATTACACCTATTGATTGACAGTTTATCTTTTATGCTTGAAAATTCCTGTATTTTGTTGTGAATTTTTTTTTTACTAATTAATGTATATTTTGGTTTGAAAATTCAACTTTGTTGCTTAATGAATAATGTAATTAATTTTTTATAAAAAATGGATCTTCTTGTTTGATAGTTTCTCTCTTTTGTAATAAACAAACCATCTTGGAACAAAGCATCTTTTGGGTTGAAAATTCAACAGAATATTGAAATTAAATTCCATAATATTTTAATCATTTCTAATATCTCGCAACCCGCTCTTATCTCAAACAATAGAAAGGTTGAGTCATGTATGACGGGCAATCAATCAAATCCTGAGCTTGATCCTGGTTTTTTACGATGTTTAAAGTATGGCCGAAAAAATAAGACTAGTTTCATTCGGAAACGACCGGCCCCGATTATCTTTCGTCATGGGTTCACTCATGTTGGCCGTTTGCTACTTCTCAGGTGCATAAAATGCATACAATTTTCAATTAATTAGAATAAAACAAGAACCAGACCATTTAAAAAAAAAATCCTCATCGAGGGATTGTATGTGCCCACTTATATTTTGTGGTTAAAATATGAGGTCAAAAAATTCAAAATTGTGGAAAAAAGCTGTCATTCCCGGGCAGAAATTTTGCCTTGACCCTGGGCGGTGTCGGATCGGGCCAAATCGGGCCCAGATAAGAGAATGCGACCGTTGTCAGATCCGTCATGAAATGCACACCCCGATCGGGGCCGAACGTAATAGTCCGATCGGTCCTCGATCTGGCCCAGATCAATTCCCGTTTCAAAGTCATGTTCTAAATTATGGGGTATTTTTACTTAAATAATTAATGCATATAAATAAATAAGTTGAACGCCTTGTAATTATGTCCACTCTTAACTTTATTGGCGTGTACTCTTTCGTTAAACTTAAACAAAAATATCCTTCAACAGTAATAAGTTTAAGTTTGGAGCAGGAAATTTTTCAAAGAATTACAATTTTGATTTTCGCACAGGAAATTAAAAAAAAATTATTATTCAGACTTTAGATCAAGTTATGTAATTATTTTTTACTTTAAACCTTATTTGAATATCAAAAAATAATAATAGTATCCCTAATCTTTTTGGTGCACATTATGTTACAACAAAAACCCAGATTCAGGACCGTCTTAAGATATTTTCAGGCCTGTGCTTATCAATTTTGTGTTAAGTTCATCAGAAAAATATGATAAAAATAAGTAAACTTGTATGTTAATTAAAAAAGAAAAACAAGAAGTTTTAGAATCTCCTATAAATAAGGGGGAGATTAGTGGATATTTGCACCATCTTTAACTCAGCACTGGGCGCGACAGTAGTAAAAAAACGCCAGAAACAATCTAATAGCTTAAGATAATAATTTATTAACTTTGTAGAATTTATCTTTCCCAGCAGTTTACTGCTTTTCACTTTTGGAATTTTTACATAATAATTGAATTCAACCAAAATATAGTCATTGTACCTATCGAAAATAACTGTTCAAAGTAACTGTACCACCATTCGCAATCGCAATTTCCTTGAACACTTACTAGGTGGCGTTGCAATAGAAAACCTGGCTAATCCGGTCTGACATGACTTTGGGCCACGCAAATTAGCCCTATCCGGGCTAGATCATGTCAGATCGATACGGACCGTATTGATAATCGCGAAAAGATTAGAAATTTATGCACGGGTTGTATATACATGAGCGATTTTGCTCTAATTTATAGCGTATTCGGTTATCCTGCACTGATGCACTGCGATCTGCACCGACGCAGGTCGGAGTGAGAAGGAAGAAGTAAGACGGAGCGATTGGAGTGCTCTTGCTCTACTCCAGTGCAGGATAAACGAATTCGCTATTAGAGATTTTTTTATTCATTAGAACAAAATCGGTGGTAAGAGCAAAACAAAAAAATAAGGGCCAACCTAGTGCCCACAGTGACTGCAGAGTTTCGGAAAATTTGAGATATGTTAGAAAAGAACTTTTAATTTTCTCTGACGTCACGAGAGTTATGTTTGCCCAATTTCTGCACCCGTTAGTAGATGGATAGGAGGAGTGCTGTACCACTTTTTTCCACACGATTAGCAAAATTACTTGAATCTGGAAATTGAACTTTTACATCCGAAAAAAATATGGAATAGGATATGATTTTTCATGTCTCAATATCAAACTATTAATATCTGCAATCCCAGGAATGAAATTTTTCACCCTAAAGTAATGTAATTTATATATTAAATGTTGATCACAAGGGTGTCATCTTTAATTTAAAATCTTCAAGATCTGCTACTGTCTATTGACTCATGGCTGCCTTTGTTGTGCGCCGATACCATGCGTCAGAGATGATATTATATCAGTATGCTAATATCAATGAAAAGACCTTAGGCGTACAATTCGAAGGATTTATTTCTATAAACAAATGGATTGTTTAGATGTTCCAAAACTATGCGTCACTCGTCCGACTTAATTTCTTGATTGCTCTTAATATTAAATTGCTTAGCAGTTTTCTTTTGATTGGCGGTACTGACTTTGATATTTGCAGACAGGGAACTGACGTCATATTTTTCCATGGTTTGAACAAAAACGTGAGTCTACCGTTAATCAGTCTTCGATTTTTTCAACAGATTCATTGTTTGAACATTCCATAAGTATGCGTCCCTCTTCTGACATTATTTCTATGATATTTTCATTAACAAAAATTCCCTTTGTTTTTTGCTGACATCGTAGTTCCTGGAATCCTTTTATGTGCAGGGTTACCATATTTCCTCAATATTAAGACTGTGTGTGTGTGTTTTTTTTTTTATAATCTCTTTAGAAGGAGAGTTTTTGCTAGGATTTCTGAAACTGAAAACATAATTGCAGTAGTGAGCTAAAAAGTCTGCGCAGTGTTTTTATAACTGTCCGCTGATTTTAGTTTAATTTACAAATGGATTTTGAAAAATATAAAAAAAGTGAAGAAATGGGATGGTGGACGAGGAAAGGAATTAGAAATATCAAAATATCAAACAAAATACTGAGGAAGATTAAACATGTATCGATGGCACAAAAACGTATGATTATGACATTGATCGCTAATCTGAAGAAAACAAGCAGGAGATTTAAGAAGTTGCTAAAAATAGGAGCTGGTATGAGGGAAGCTTCGATCAAACTACGAGAGAGTGTAATTTGGGATGATGTTGTAGAAAGTGCATTTCAGAAGAGGATAAGAACTGTAGTAATATCAAATTTGGTTAAAAAAGATGTAAATACATCTTTAGATGACCGGAAACGCACGTTAATTCCGTGAATTAAAAACACATTAAATAGTTTGGGTAATATTAAAGCTTGTATTGAATTTACTGGGACATTTAAAGCAATGTTGGGGGGTGAAAAAATAAATAAAAAAGTTTTCGTGCTTAAAATGGCCCTATATTTACAACACAAATATTGGTGAATAGTTTGAAGAAAGTCAGAGAACAGGTTCAAGTCAAGATTGATAAAGCTAAAAATAACAGATTCATATTGTTTTCTCTGGTGAGTAATGGCTGTTCTTTATATAATTTGAAAAAATGAATTGTTTAAGTATAATATATATGTATATTAATTAGAATTTGATGAATACAGCAAGAAACAGTAAAATTTTTCAGTATGAGATGAATCACGTCAAGTGTGTACCCCAATTTCCAGCCCAAGCAAATGTCATAAGATGATTATGTCAATCGAAACTTCACACTAATAGTAATGTAAAATCAATGGACTTTAGACAAAATAATATGTTTAACTATTTTTTTGGGCGTGACATAATTATTAAGTTCCCAATGTTCTAATCGTCTAGATCTTTGATGGTACATGTGAAAACTATTCAAGAACGATAATCTGAAAAAATTTCACTGCCCGCCATTAATTTGCTTACAAAATGTATAATTGCGAAGTGCTGCGCGCGACTCGGGCCCGCTGAGCAGCCTGGCTGGGCGGTGGCGGGACTTGACAATATCAATAATTGCTTTAGCCAATTGACACGAATCTTTTTGAATGTTTTTTTCATAAAAATATTCATTAAAAAAGTACTATTTATATGTATTGTTTTTTGCATCCATAAAAAATACCAAGTACTCAAGTAGACTCGGAAATTAATGAGAATTACTGATATCCTTCGAAAATTACTGTGATTCGCGTGTCTTTTTCTCATCATCGTTACTTATTATGTATTCGGTTGGTATTTCAAACCACTTCGATTTAAAGAATATTCCACTCTCCTATGTGCATTTGTTTTAAAACAATCGAATTGCGAAGCGTGGTACAATGTGCCTATAAGAGTAGTAGCTGCAATTCTCGGCTTGTGTGTCGTGCCCATTGCCTCAAATTTACGATTGTTTTTCTTAAAGAAGTTATGTGAAGTAATATTTATACACTCCTAGTTACTGAAAGTATTTTATTTTTTGTCGTATCGCGAATGCAGTAAGTATAATCCGAAAAGCATTTTCAGTTTTCAAGATGGTTCATGCCCGTTATTGTTGCAATCGATTGGAAAAAAAAATCATAAGTGCATTCGTCATAATTTAGTTTTAATAACAGCTAAACGGGTCGACAGATTTAAAGATCTGGTGGGCTTACACATAGATACTTTTTGTGAAAGAGCAATCTACAAAGGCAGTAAAGTCTTAATTAAGAATCCGAAAAATTGGGAGACACCTCATACCCAGCCATTACCAGTTGACTCAGTAGATTCTGATGAAAATGAATTCGACACGGTTGACAATGTTAAAACTGATCCTCCATACGTATGTAGCTCGGTTGACAATGCTTTCAAAACTAATAATCTTAACGAGCTTTTATCTGAGTTTGGCGAGCAACCAATCAAAAGAAAAGCTACTGCTCAATTTACTGCCAGAGATTGGAAGAATCTGAAAGGATGTGTAAATAGATGGTTGAACATTAACAAAAAACAGTGTAATCGGTAGTGAAAGTAAAACTCAGAGCCATCAATTTATAAAAAACCCAAAAGCTGCTCTAGCAGCACAAACTATTCGATCGGGAAAAATTCGCGTTTCGACAACACTCCCCAATGATTGGCCCATGAAAAAGATTCGTCGAAAGTTTGGAGTATCGCGCCGAATGGTAACTTGTGCAAAAAAATTAGCAACAAAATCTTGATTTGCAGTGGACCCTCCGAAAAGAAAAGGTAAAAAGTTGTCAGATTGTATGCAAAGGAAAGTGAGAAAATTTTCTTTATCTGACGATGTTAGTCGAGTAATGCCTGGCAGAAAAGATTGCATCAGTTCTTACGATGAGAATGGTGAAAAAATTGTAGCATCTAAAATACTATTACTGAATAGCCTAAAAAATCTCCGTGAAGAATTTGTTGAAAAAAATCCTGGAGAAAAAATAGGGCGTACAAAATTCCGACAGCTCAAGCCTCCTGAATGCATTTCGGCTAGAAAGAAAGGAACTCACAATGTTTGTGCATGCAAGTGTCATCAAAATATGAAATTAAAATTATGTGCAGCAGAACAAGCATTACAAAAAAGGAGCTGTTTTCACGGAGACATATAAAAATTTTATAAAAAACTCAGTTTGTCAAAAACCAAATTCATCGTACTATTCATCTACTTGCAAGAAGTGTCCACGGATAAATTGAGCAGTCGAAAATTTGAAAGAGCTTTTATGTGAACACAAAATTGATGAGATCACCTATAGTCAGTATACAAGTACGGACTGGTATTAGAATTTGAATTTATCGCGGGGTTTTATTTTTATTTTTTAATAAAAATCTTTCTAAACTTATTTTTTATTTTTATATGTGAAATAGTTGAAAAAACGGAAAGTATAAACCAATATATAAATTCCGTGACAAAAGACTGGCCCGACTTACTGAAGCATGATTTCTTAGCTAAATCCCAAGCAAGTTATTTTTATAAACAAAAAGAATCGGCTGGTCCAGGCGTTTTCGTGGTCGCTTTAGATTTTGCTATGAACTACACATTTCATATTCAGAACATCCATATGTTATTTATTATAAGAAAGGTGACGAAGTAAAACACAAACTACGTAACTATTTCTGAAAAAATTACTCATGATGCTGATTGCGTACATCTCTTCAATTCAAAGTTGATTGCATTTTTGAAAGAATATCTTGGAGAGGCAAACGTTAAAAAAAAATATCTACTTTTCGGATGGAGCAGGATCGCAGTATAAAAACAAGTTTAATTTTGTCAATTTAGTAAATCATAAAGCTGATTTCGGTGTTGAGGTTGAATAGAATTTTTTCGCTACTTCTCACGGCAAAGGGGCTTGCGACGGTATCGGAGGAACCGTAAAAAAGTACGCGTACACATGTAGCTTGCAGAATTTTAATAGTGGGCATATAACAACTGCAAAGGCCTTGTATGAATGGACATGTAGTTTTTTCAAGAAAATCAGTTTTGAGTTCTGTTCTCAAGAAGAACATGACAGGCACAGTGAAAAAATGAAGGCAAGGTATGAAAAAGCTGTGACAATCAAGAATACACATCAATACCATCACTATAAGCCTATCAATACAGAAAAAATAGAGTGCATAGTGTTTTCAGATGATTAGAAAGTTACAAATAACGTAGTAGTAAAAGTTGATAAAAGAAAAAGTCACGCGAATCTGTGTAAATCTCTTGAATTTTAACACATGACCTTTTTTGTGTACATAAGGAATAAATGCATTTAATAGTTGTTAAATAAATATTCTAATGAATACTACATTGCATAGTTTCTAAACATTCAAAAAGATTCATCTCTTCTAAACATTCAAAAAGATTCATCTCGATTAGCTGACGAAATCATTGATTTTTGCGAGTACCGCCTCCGTGCAGCCCGGCTGCTCGGCGGGCCCGAATCGCGCGCTGCGCCGCGCTTTGCATTTATATATTTTCTAAGCAAATTAATGGCGGGCAGTGCTATTTTTTTCAGATTATCATTCTTGAATAGTTTTTACATGTACCATCAAAGATCTAGACGATTAGAGCATTGAGAACTTAATAATTATGCCAATTGTTTATAAAAATGTTATTAAAAATAAGCAAATATTGTTTATTGAGCCACGCAATATTTTTTATCTGAAAAAGTTGTCTTTCAATAGTATGTGTACCAATTTTCGTCTAAAAATATTCAATAGTTTTCGCGCAATGAATTATTATCAAAAAAACATAAATATTTGTCACGCCCCAAAAAATAGTTAAACCAATTATTTTGTCTAAAGTCCATCGATTTTACGTTACTAATAGTGCGAAGTTTCGATTGAGATAATCATCTTATGACATTTGCTTGGGCTGGAAATTGGGGTGCCCAGTTGACGTGATTCATCTCGTATGTTTCTGCCGGGGAAACTTTGAAAACCTATTATTCACCTTCTTATGATTGAAAATACTAAATTCGATTCAGATACAGAAGTATATCATTTCTCTATAATCAAGAGGCTGCCTAGACTAGTGGAATAACAACTAACATAAGCTCATTGCCCCACTTACTTTTGTGACCTGACCTTGCGCTACTTTAAATTTGAGAAATATCTTGAAAAGCATGAAGTGGTAATGGTAATCTGAATAATAATGGTACCCTTACACTTTATACAGAAGAGGATAATATTTCAACATTTCAAAATTATAAATATAAAGAGAGGGTTTAATTTAGAGTGTATGCTGATATAGAGTGTTAGGGGCAATTACCAACATTCAAGGGAATGCTTATCAGAAGCATATACCTATAAGTGTTGCTTATTATAAAAAATGCAATTATGATGATATACAAGCTGAGCTACAAGTTTATCGTGAAAAATACTGCATCACCGGGTTTGTCGATGGGTTAAAAAATCTAGCTGAGAAAGTAGATTCTTATTTTGAAAATATTGGAGCAATGGAACTCTTGATATTAAAGCAAGAGCATGATTTTCAAAACGCTAAAGGTTGTCACACTTTTGAGCAAAATTCTAATAAAAATTATGTAAAACATCGTGATCACTGTCATTTTACAAGGATACTGGCTTAAGAAATACACTCGAGTCACGGTACTACAAAATTCAGTGCTGGGAAGCCCCGCTATTGAGTACGTTTTTCATCCGATAGTGAGAACGACGCTATAACTCCCCCCCCCCCACTATTCATTTCTACATTTGATGATTTCACCAAATGTACAATTCACTGTAATTTTAATTTTTATTCATAACCAAATACATTCGATGGTTACGGTGGAAGATTTTATATTTGTGATGTCTTTCAACGTTTATTTCGCTTTTGTGACGTCAAGCTGCACATTACCAAAGCATATTTGCATGCTTTTCTCAAATTTGGCATAATTATAAAATGTAGCTTTTGGCTACCGGCCGAAATGGGCGACAGCTATTATTCCCAAACTTTTTTCTTCTATCAGGGACGCTTCACCCTGTGACGTGTACGTCCCTCGAGAGACAAAAAAGTACGCACTTGACCGCAAACCGTGTTTCACCCCCGCATTGCCAAAATTTATATATTTTTCTCATCCAATAAACTTGTTAATTGTTATTTACTTTGTGAATTCCTTGTTTTATTTTACCATACTATTAAATACCCAAAGTGGTGACCCCGACGTGATTTGAAAACGCAGGAACAGTTTTTTCTAAAGTGAAAATTGGAGGAAAACTGAGCGAAAACGAAACGGGGCGAGAAGGATACCGACGCGACGCATAGGACCCATAGCCTCCTTTTTGGCACACAGGCCCAGAAATGTGGTTCGCGCAAGTAGAAACTCAGTTTGCCTTATGAAATGTACAAAATAATACGACAAAGTTCAATTATATCGCGGGAAACTTGGACGCTAAATACGCCGTGGAAGTACGGGATATTTCGACTCTGCTCAAAGGAGACCCTAGTAGGACATACGCGAATTTAAAAGCTCAGCTTATCGACCGGTTAAGTGTATCTCAAGACCAAAAAACGCGACGGCTCTTAGAGTATGAAGAAATCGGCGACCGGACGCCATCACAGTTCCTGGGACACCTTCGAGGACTTACGGGCAACGTTTTTCCAGATACTGTCTTACGACCTCTCTGGCTCGGCCGACAGCCAACAGCCGCGCAAGCCATCCTGGCAACTCAGGACCGGGCAAATCTCGACAAACTTTCGCAATTGCGGACGTGATCGTGCCAATGTTAGGTACACAGACTAACGTAGCGGAAACTTCGGTACAGTGGATACGAACAGTCCCAGGCCAGGTAGATGTCGGTGTCCTTTTCGAGCAGCTTTCCCTAGTGACTACTAGGCTAGCAAATATGACGGCAGCAACCGAGGAGGTAGCTTCCGGTTCATTTAATCGCAGTCGTTCTCAATCTCGCGGACGGTACAATCAGAGAAACCGGAGCCGCAGTCGCTCAGTCAGAAAGGACGGAATTTGTTGGTACCACGTGCGTTTCGGGGATGATGCAAAACTTTACAACAAGCCGTGCACTTACGTACAGGGAAACATCCAGGGCCGGCGCTGAATGAGGCCAGCGCCCCTTGTCCGAAGTCTAGCCGCCTCTTCGTGACCGGCGCGGTGACAAAAACGCAATTTCTGGTCGACACAGGAGCCGACATTTATGTTTTCCGCGCAATTTTCTTCACGGACAAAGATTAAGATCCAACTACACCCTTTTTGCAGCTAACGGCACTTCCATCGCGACTTACGGATTCGAAACCTTTTCCCTAGATCTTGGGCTCAGGCGAGCTTTCGAATGGCGTTTCGTTGTCGCTGACGTCAGCAAACCCATAATCGGAGTGGATTTCCTGCATAACTACGAACTACTGTTGGACATCAGAAATCAGAGACTCGTCGATGGTTTCACGACTCTCTCTGTGAAAGGCAAATTTGTACCCTGCAATGATGCCTGGCTGGGAATTCGTTCCGTGAGAAAATGATCGGCATCATGGCACGAATTCATAGAGCAATACCCAGAAATAACCCGTCCAGCTGGTGCTGTCGTCGATTTGAAACATTCAACGAAGCACTACATTCACACTACACCTGGGCCACCTGTTACAGAGAAACCACGACGCCTTGTCCCTGATCGTTTCAAGCAAGCGAGGAAGGAATTCCAGGATATGATGCAAATGGGCCTGACAAGAGTCTCCAAGAGTAGCTGGGCATCACTTCTTCACATGCTACCGAAGAAAGGAGGTCAATGGAGACCCTGTGGGGATTACAGAAAACTCAATTCCAGGACCATTCCTGACAAGTACCCTGTACCACATCTCCACGACTTTGGATATGCTCTTTTCGGTACGAATATTTTCTCTACTATCGACTATGTCAGAGCATACAACCAGATACTAGTTGTGGAAGAGCACATTCCGAAAACGGTCATCACGACACCTTTCGGATTGTACGAATTCCCATTCATGTCGTTTAGACTCCGTAACGCAGCTCAAACTTGCCAGCGATTCATGGACGAAGAACTGAGAGGTTTAGATTTCTTGTACGTCTACATTGACATCCTCATCGCATCATCTTCAGAGGACGAACATCAGGAACATCTTCGTCAAGTCTTCGACCGTTGAAAAACCTATGGAATTCTCATCAACCTGGTAAAATTTGCGTGGGGAGCATCCTCCGTGAAGTTTCTTGGGCACGAAGTGACACCACTGGGTATCAGGCCACTTCCAGAGAAAGTCGAAGAAATTCTCAATTACCCTCAACCTAAAACAGCGAAGAATCTTCGACGATTTCTGGGAACGATTAGTTTTCACCGTCTCGCAATCCCAAAGGTAGCTGAACAACAAGCTCAACTTAACGATCTTCTTCAGGGTAACATAAAAGGAAAATCTCCAGTTCCATGGACTCAAGCTGTATAGGCTTTCGAATAATGCAAAACAGCTTAGAAGAAGGTATTTTGCTAGCCTTTCCAGCGCCTGAAGCTCCTTTGGCAATTTTCACAGATGCTTCTGATTTCTCAGTGGGTGCGACCCTGGAGCAATGAGTTGACAACGAATGGCAATCTCTTGCTTTTTTCTCGAAAAAGCTCACCAGCACTGAGGGGAAGTATGTAGCCTACGACCGAGAATTGCTGGCCATTCACATGGCTGTGAAATTTTTTCGGCACATGATTGAAGGTCAGGGACATCTCTTCATTTAAAACATGTATCACTTCCAGATACAGGTATAAGCCTATACTGTGACGTTTCTACCTCCACAGCTCGAACGTTTGTCACTGAAGCTTTCCGACGGAAGGCCTTCAACTCCCTGCATCAACTAACACACCCAGGAATTAAAGCGACGACGAAACTGGTAACGGAGCGGTACGTGTGGCATCAAGGCCGACTGCCGAAAATGGGCACGAGCCTGTCTTGAATGCCAACGAGCGAAAATATCTCGTCACGTTTCGTTACCAGTAGGAATTTTCTCCGCACCATCAAAAAGGTTCGAGCATATCCACATGGACCTTGTCGGGCCTTTGCCTTCATCGGACGGCTACCAGAATTGCCTGACAATCATGGACCGTTTCTCACTCTGGCTAGAAGCTCTGGCCATCCTGTGGACAATATTAATGCCAATACCATCGTTTAAACTCTCTTCACTCAATGGATAGCCAGATTTGGAGTACCATTACGAATCACAGCAGATAAAGATAGGCAGTTTGGATCCCATTTGTTCAAGGAATTAAATACCTTACTGGGATCTCAACACTTTCACACTACGGCCTATCACCCTGCTGCCAAGGGATTAGTGGAACGTTTCCATCGACAATTCAAAGCGGCTATAAAATGTCACGCAGACGAGAGATGGACCGAAACACTTTCCATCGTTCTACTCGGTATCAAAGCAGGTTGGCGCGACTATCTCAAATCAACTGCAGCAGAACTCGTGTTTGGCGAATCCTTACGTTTACCAGGCGAATTTTTGGCTCCTCGTTCAGGAATGGATGACAAAGTTACAGCGCAATTCGTAGAGGACATAAAAAGGAATTTCCA
Organism: Belonocnema kinseyi; assembly: GCF_010883055.1. NCBI lineage: Eukaryota > Metazoa > Arthropoda > Insecta > Hymenoptera > Cynipidae > Belonocnema > Belonocnema kinseyi. The sequence goes on from NC_046660.1 coordinate 139,577,561, forward strand.
TAACCTCAAACCAGTGCCTGGTTCTCGCCACGGAAAAAGACATACTTTTGTCTTCTAAGATCTGAAAACTTGCGACCACGTTTTCCTTCGACACGAGGGCATAAAGAAAGCTCTGCAGATGCCTTATGATGGACCATACGCAGTTATCAGTCGATCTGACAAAACCTTTAAGGTGAACATAAATGGAAAGGATGTCACCTTGTCGATCGACACATTGAAACCAGCCTACATTATCGCAGAAGAGGAACCACAACGGCAGGTTACACCAAGTCCACGTTGTGAAAAACTCACGCGTAAAATTCAAGAGGAAACCTTCAACAATACAGGAACGACAATCAGGTCTGGCAGATGAGTCAGATTTCCTGACCGCTTTCAGAGTGGTCACTCCTAGATTTTTGTGTTCCCTAGTGATTTAGTTTTATCTCAAAGTCTTAGTGCAAAGTGTTACACCAAAAAATTCGGTGATTTGTGAAAGTTGCAATATTTTCTCTCTTTCTTTCTCTCATTGTATTTAATATCTTTTGTTTGCATGTATGATGGTATGCTCTTATTAAGTACAACTTATACTCGATTATTTTTCAGTATGACCCAAAAAGTTAACCAAAAACAGAGTTATATGAAAAGACATTTTTACCTTTTTTTCCTAATCTTAAGCACATTCTATCGTGATCGACAAATTTACCTTGCTCTTTACCATTTTTGTTTTTTCTCTAATAGTCAATCACTAGCAGGGGGTAGATGTGGCGTCATGCCGCACATTACTAAAGCGTATTTGCATGCTTTTCTCATCTTTGGCATAATTATAAAATGTAGCTTTTGGCTACCTGCCGAAAGGGGCGACAGCTATCAGTCCCAAACGTTGTTCTTCTATCAGGGACACTTCACCCTGTAACGTGTACGTCCCTCGAGAGACAAGACAGTACGCAATTGACCGCGAACCGTGTCGCACCCTTGCATTCCTTGTCTTATTTTTGCATACTATTGAATCCCCAAAGCTCTATTTATTTTAATAATTTTAATAATAACGATTCAAAACGTCACTACAAACTGTCACGATATAAACAGTTGACATTTGCGCACAAAGATAAACACACGTATCATCTATACAGTGTGAACATACTAAATTTCGGAGGAGTGGGGTCCCCTCATGTGTTCTCAGTATTGAGGGCGGACCTGTGCTAAATATTCGCAGTATCGCGACTTGAGTGTAAGGACTTAACTACTTAAACACTGGCCTAAAAATGACTTAAGAAGGAAGGCAGAAAATGAATTTGGAAGAGAAATTTGAACTCATCAACAACTCAGTCTTTGGTAAGACCATGGATAATATAAAGGTGCACAAAGATCTTAGGTTAGTAACAAAGTGGGAAGGAAGATGGGGTGAAAAAGTGAGCAAAACTAAAATTAATTTTAATAAAACAATTTATATCAGATTCGTTGTTCTTGACAGATCAAAGATAATGATTTATGACTTTCACTTCAATTACATGATGTACACTTTCAATGATAAAACAAAACACCTTATACTGATACAGGCAGCATAATTTAACACACTACGGGTACAAATCTCTATGATTGTATTAAAAAAGGCTCAGAGAAATTTGTCACTTCAACGGTTAATTCGTAGCCAAAAACACGAAGTTCACTCGTTTAAGCAAAACAACGTTGCTCTCATCTGGCGAGATGATAAGAGGATACTGCTTCCCTATACAACCGACACACTTCCATGGGGCTATAAAACTCAATCAGAGAAAACAATGGATATGGATAAAGACTAGTGTACATTTTCGATAAATGAATTTAATTCTCAAAGAAGAGTTGAAATTATGTACAACGAGTTTAAAACCTCTATGACTGTTCATTTTTTTATAAATGAATTTAATTCTTAAAGGAGAGTTGACATTATGTACAGCGATTCTAAAATTTGTTTATATATGTAGAAACAAGCTAGGCGATAAACACGATGAGCGATGTGGATATATAATTGGAGGTGTGAGAGAAATAAAGACACTTAGGATTAGTATATAACCTATGATGTAGCAGATATAGTCTACAATCTACTGAAATATATATATAATTGGAAGAAGAAATCGAAAAACTGTTCAACTATTTGTGAAGTACAAGTTATTGCAAATAAAAAAAAAGAGAATTAGTTGAATCTAAATTTTTACATTCTCATCAGAGAAGGTATTAGATTTGTGTAAAATTTGACCCCCCCCCCCCCAGTTTTTGTAGAATGTCCACGTTTTGAAACCCCCTGAGTCCGAAAAACAGGTTTTTATGAATATGTCTGTGAACACGATAACTTTTGAAAAAATTAATTAATTGAATTGCCCTTGGGTATACTTGTTTAGTACCCTAAACTAAAGGTCAAGTTTGTTAGCCAGCCATTTTGGATAAATATTCAAAAAGTGGGCACATTTTGAATATTTTTGAGACCACTTTTTTGAAAATTCAAAAATTCTCTGTACGGTTATTCATAGTATTATAAAAATTCGAACAATTTATCCCAATGACTTTTTTCTATAAAAAGAAAATTGTCAGAGTTAGAGCATTTTCAAAATCCAAAAAAAAAAACTAAAATGAACATTTTAATCCAAAAAACGCATGATATGAAAAAAGGTCAAGAGAAGAAAAACTTTGCTTTTTAAAAGCCCTATATGACTATGATAATCACTTTTTTAATTTGGTCGAAAAGTTGAACACTCCAAATTTGATCGTACCAAAAATAATGAAAAATGCAAAAATTCCATTTTTTGGTTAAACTATGCAAGATACGAAAAAAAATGAAAAAGCTCAAATTGCGCGCCCTGGAAAGAACTACAAATTTATAATTTTAGTAAGTCATCCCTGGCAGAGTTACATAAAAAATGTATTATAATTAATATAAAAGTGTTGTGTATAATGTAGAAAAGTTAACAGATTGGACATAATCGATTGCGAAAAACGAGATACGTGATGAGAATGTGTTCGTTAAAGCCAAAAGAGCTTTAACAAAGGAGAGTTTAAAATCACAAAATTAAAGTTGTCGGTCCATTCACCTTTGATTTTAAAAGTTCTGTGCCCGAATGCGGAAGAAATACAAAGAATAAGAGCGGAGTGCGATTGCCCTCGATCGCATGCCGTAGGTGCGCTCAAACTCTCGAGCTAAGCTTTTTTAACGAAAGAGAATTCATAATCATAAAAATACAGTTGTGGATGTTTTCAGTCTTAATTTTAAAATTTTTGCACAAGAATGTGCGAAAATATAAAAGACTGAGCGCGTAGCGCGAAGTAAATACATAATCGAGCGCGAAGCGCGAGAAAAATACAACATCGAGCGCGAAGCGCGAGAACCAACAGTCGCGCGCCCTATCCGCGCTCAAACTTGCGAGCGAAGCGAGCCGTGCGCGTAGCGCGCGATGAGAATGTGTCCGCGTAGCGGGCAGATTCTTTTTTATTTAGTTTTATTTTAAAAAGTTGAAGTTTTAATATCTTAATATTCTTTTTTTAATTTTTAAATGTTTTTTATTAATAAAATTCAGAAACAAATGAATTTATTACTTTTTTGAAAAGTTATGTTTTTCACCACAAAAAAAGACTTTTCTCAAAAACGGCTTGCGGGAATTGAGTGAAATTTTTTTTTAGAACTATTTCTAAGAGTCTTAATCGAACCTAAATAAAAAATTCGATGTGCTATGACCTTGCTTGTTTCAAGTTGGTTCAGGCACACCGTGTTTCACGAAGTCTAAATTGGGAAGCTTTTTGTCTGCAAAATCGAAAAAGTTGTAAAGATACTGAGGGTTTTAATTTTTTATAACTGAATATATCAATTTATCCAGAAAACATTGTTTCAAATTAAGGTTATGAGTGATGTCATCTTACACTAAACAGCCGTACTCGAAAATTAGAAGAAGGTAATTTTTGTTCCTTTACATTTCCTAATTAATTCCGAAAGTTTTCCTAGACATTTCACAGATCAACTCCTCCCAGGACAATATTCGATTTAGCATCAGGTCTAGATCCGAAACCGACTCGACGAAGGGGATGTAAAGTTCATTCGCCACAGAATTAATATCTTCCTGTATCCAACTAAGCAATCGATTCAGAGGGGCAATAGATCCCGAAATGTATAATTTAAAATCATCCGCATATTTTTGGTAATTACAGGATTTAAGTTCATCTGCAAGATCAGAAGTATAGAGATTCATAAGATAGGGGCAGAGATGCATCCCTGAGAGATGCCACTCCTAACTCCGACCTAGTCCGATGACTCAACCTTGCTAGTGGTTACTTTCTATGATCGATTACTTAAAGAAGAAGTAAACAATTTGATGACTGTTTGAAATTTGGAATTTTAAAAGGTTTTATTTTAAGTAATAGGCGTTGATGATCCAACATATCAAAGGCTTTGGAGAAATGCAATAAGACGATGACCGTAATTCCCGTGCTATCCATAGCCAGTTTTAAGTCAGTATTAACTTTGAGAAACAACGGAATAGTGCTGTGTTCTGCACGAAATCCGGACTAAAGTTTTTTTAAATAGGGTTGTTAACATTTATGTAATCCATTAACTGGTGATGAACAAGACGTTCTAATGATGTAATGATTGGATTTAGAATGGAGATAGGGTGGAAATCTTTGCAAAAGGTAGGGTTTGCAACTTTTAGAATTGATCGAATAACAGCCATTTGCCACGTGTCAGGGAAAACTCCGAATTGAAAGGAGGAGTTGTAAATGTCCAATAGGGAGGAAAAAGAAACGATTTACCTAATTTAGGGTTTCAAGAAAAATTCAGGAGAGATGTCCGAAAAGAAAAATGTAGTGTCGTCAAAAGAAGGTGGGATCCAAGGGTAGACGTAACTGACCTATATTCATATTAATAAGGTATATTAAGAGGGTATATTAATAAGGTATATTGATAAGGTTATAATTACATAGATAGGAAATGGGGTGCTGTGAATAAGAAGAAACTTTCTCGAGGTCATCCACTATCATAAGACTTATCCTAGAACTAGATCGGTATATATGACGTGTGGAGGTATGGGTAAATATTGACAGTCCTGATGCATGCATTACGGATCTTTACTATTTTTAAGTATGGGTGGTGGTTAAGTATAGACTAGTATTGAAATCACCTGTGATAATAACGTTGTTGTAATTAGGAATGTGTGCAAAAAATTTGTACTCCAGATCACTTTCAAAGGAGGCGTTTGGCGCTTTACAAATAGTACCTACCAATGCACTATCTTGTGTGGATCTAACATCGATAAAAAGGAATTCACTTGATGGATGTATGGCAAATGCAGATTCAACGCCCTCTCGTGGCTTCTCTGTCTCTACGAAATAGGGTGTACTTAAGAAGAGCAACTGCACTGGAAGCACATTTATGTATCAGCCAAGTCTCCGAAACAGCTACAATGCCATAGGACTGCGAGCTTATATAATACTTTGATTCTGGATAATGGGCTAAGAGAGACTTAGCATTTATGTGACAAATCGATAGAGTATCCATTGAGATAGTAAGTCATATATATTAGAGATAACTAAATTGCAAAAGTGAAGCTCAAAGTAAAGGAAGTCTTGACGAAGATATATAAGAGGTTCTTGCAAGAGGCCCTCTTTAAAAGACCAAACTTTGTGATTCCAAAGAACATCTGGTGTCTTACGTAATATACCGTAGCTGAGACAAAAATCAGTATAAATGACCAATAAAATAAGAACAGTAACACCCATATAAAAGCAGATGCATCGTAATAAGAAATAATTGAGTCTGAGATAATATTTACGAGATATCTCCGTGAAGAAATACATTGCTATAATATAGCCGAAAATAAACCGAAGTTGAAGAATGCTTAATTGCTACTTCAGTTTTTCAACATGTTAATGTGAGGTAAGATGAATCCGAAGGAACCGATCCTCCTCTGGACAGAAAATCTTTCCCTCTGGAAGCCATATGTACTTGATTTTCTTTTTCCTCCTGAGATTGAGGGTAATGGCGTAGATCTTCCGATTAAAGGGTGTCAGACTCCCGAATGAAAATGAGATATTTTGCATTATCTTCCCAGTCAATGTGAACCGAAGAGAAATCCCTTTTCTTAATCCGCTGCTGAATGGAGTTGTCCCTTACGCTCTGTCGACTGTATTTGACGAGAATAATAAGGGCAAGCGGATGTTTGTATTAAATATATCCTTACGAATCCGGCAGGAATCGATTATGTCCTTCTTAGCTCAGGGTACCTTTAGTGCCCTAGCGATAGAAGCAATCCATGTCGGAAGGTCCTTCTTCGATTTCATTAGTAATGCATGAATTTCAAAGGTCGTTTAAAGGGCAGCTTGCTCTTGGTTTTTGAGACGTGTTTCGAAGGATGTGACATTTAATTAAAGTCATGCAGCCTCAAATTTCACAGTCTTCAATTCTTCATCGTGAACTATTAAATTAACCTCCAATGTGCCGATCCATTCATCATTCTTTGAAATGTCTATCTTCATAACACTAATGGATGTTTTGATTGTGAGAGATCAAGTCAAGTTGTTTTTGCTCAAATTCTTTTAAGAAATTCTGAAAAAAGAAATATTTAAAACAGGATATTGAAAACAGGATATTGAGTCCGATGCTTTTCTGGAAATCGTTTCTTTGCAATCAGAAAAATCACGCATTATTCTAAATGGCAGTTGTAACAGTCTCTCGTTTTTAAATGGAAGTAAATCGTCTTTAAAACACTCAAAACCGGGAAACCAGTACATGAAATATTTCTCAACGCTAGGGTGATCAAAAAAAACGCATTTTCGATTTTTCGAAATTAGATTGAAAAATATTGTAGGCTACATGAAAATAGAAAATCTCCATTTTAGTTTTGAAACAAATTAATTAATAGGACTACGAATTTCACTTTTCTCTCTTACGGAGATTAAAATGTAAAATGACATTACTTTTTACAACTGCAATTCTGCAGAAGAAGTTATGATTGTATTTGTTTGAAACTTTAAGCATTTTATCCTACTTTGATGTTTTAAAAATGTTATGTAAGAATTTAAAAACAGAGTCAATTTGCGTAATATCGCAAATTTTTAAACCATATACCGGGTTGTCTATATATTTTCTTCATCAGGAATTTTTACAAAACATGAATAATAAGTCATTAATAAGCAGGAAATGAATAAAAAATTAAAATAAATTTTTTTATGATTAGTTCATAATTACTTTTTTATCAATCAATAATTATAAAATTATTGATAATTAGTTCAATTTTAATGATCCATTAAGTAAATTATTTATTACTAATTTATTCAATCATTCATCAATCATTTTGTGTCAATCGAATTTTACATTTCGTAAGAGATTTTGCAGTTGCTCTTTATCACAAGTAATGCCATGAATATAGAAGACTTAGGTATGGTGGTTATTGAGGACTTAGGTGGGTCTCGAGCAAAGTGCAGCTGTTGGACTGCTGCCGGAAAATGTTTTTTATTTTTTACCACCCTACTCAACACTCAAAAAGTATCACCGTCACATCACACACAACTAGCGAGTCAATAGTACAAGAAACCACTATTTTTAGTAGATACGTAAGAACGCGCGGAAACCGATTTACCGATTTTGAGTCTGGCCCGATGGCCTCTTGAGAGAATATCGACATTTACATTGCTACATTTTTTTCTATGAAATAATTTAATGCGTTTTAAGGTAGTACAGTTGAATAAAAATGGTTTAAATGAAATTTCAGAAGAAAAGAGTAAAAATCCTTTCAAAATCAGCTACAAATTTTACTGTAATTTTTACAGTTCTTGGGTCACGTTATTTTGTCCTAGATATCTCAGTATTTTTTCTACAAATTCTTTATATTTAACAGAATTTTGGTGTTTGCCAATATGTACTGACAATATGTAAATAATTTAATTTTAATTTTAGGTCTCTGTTGCTCTCTCCTGATTTTAAACTATACAGGGTGTCCTAGGATGAAGGGTCTGGACTAATATGGCTGTGTAAAAAAATGTCCTTTGGCAAAAATGTATTGATGTTTTAGTTTTTGAGTTATGAAGTGATTAAGCTGAACCAATCAGGAGCACCACATAGAAAGTCGTGAAAGTGCGTGAGAGGGAGTTCAACGCTGTGTTAGTGACCGCTGCCTATCCACTCGGTATCCCTACCCTCAGAGCCCGCTGTACGTTGGACACGGTTCACACTCTTAATGATTCAGTCATCCATTAACAATTAAGGATTTTTTGAACAAATTTAATTAACAAATGCACTTTTTGGCTATTTTTATATGTGAAAACGTAGAGTTTTATACGAAATAAAGCGCAAATAAAGAATTTATAGCATTTGGAGTCACTTACATCATAATGAACAATATTTATTGTTAAGAACAGTTGCTTAAATACATTTTTCTAAATTGAAAGCACTTTTTATGAGAAACCAGAACTTTTCTTTAAAAAATAAGCAGCTCTTTATTTATTAATGGCTTATCGATTGCTAAATAAAGATCTGCTGATTTTTCAAAGAAAAGCCTTCTTTTTTCATAAACAGTGCTTACTATTTTTTAATTTTGATTAAGGCCATGTAGCGAGCGGGTCACGTGCCCAAAACTGGACCTTAAATTTTCTTTTCCAACTTACGTCTAAATGAAATGAGGTATCGCTCTGAAAGTTTGGGAAATGAAACTGGAAGCTATATTAGTATTTTTCTTTCCCAACTTACGCTCACACGGAATGACATATCGTTTTAAAAATATGGCACGCTAAACAGAAGGTATTGTGCACAATTAATGAAAAAACTAATGTTTGCACTTGAAATACAAATAAACAAATTTGGTCTGACTGTCTGACATACGTATCAGCTGTGTCAAAGCAGCACTATCGCAGCAAATACACAACTTCGAACTTCCACGGGTCTGTGGGTAATACAGATTGCACGATTACCGACAGAGAAAGTTAGATGTCAAACTTCTGTTGTAAAGACTAAATGCATACATCAATATTCATTATTTTCATAAATAAATTTTTTCTTTCCCCAACTCTTTGCAAGGCCACAAACAGTCCTTTAATATTTATTAAAATTTCCGCGTCATTTAAACTTTTATTTTTTAATATGGGTGAAAAGGTATTGATTGCAGGACTGTCTTGATCAGCTGGTACACTCGTTAAATAGCCTTAAGCAATTGTTTTTAGCAATAAACATGGTTGATTGCCATGTAAGTGGCAAACTGTGGGAATACCGAGTGAAGAAGCAGCGCTCACTAACACAGCGTTAGCTTCCTTTTAAAGGATGTACGACTTTCTATGAGGCGCTCCTAATTGGTCCAGCTTAATCATTTCATAACTTAGAAACTAAAACTTCAATACATTTTTCCCACAGGAAATTTCAGTGTGTTTGTAGCCTGTTTGTGTATAGAGACAGAGAGAGAGAGAGAGAGAGCCATATAAGTCCGGATACGTAGTTCTAGGACACCCTGTATGAATGGAAGCATTAGAAACCTGAACATCCTATTATTGAACAGTATTTTTGCCAATGTCAAACTAACGATCTAAATTTAATTTCTAAATATATAATTTTCACTGAAATACGTATCTTTTTATAATTTTCAACATTTTCTTTTTTGAAATACAATTTTAGCTTTTCTTTCAAAATCAGCCACAGTTTAGTATACATGATAAAATACTTCGGATTTAAGGCAATATTATGATTTTTTTGTGAGTTTTTCGCTGGATGCGAATGCAGTGATTGCGAAGCTGACATTTTAGTTGAATGGCTACCTGCGACAAGAAACAATAATATTTTGTTTTCATTTGGTATATTTTCACAAATATGTTAGAATCATAGATGTATGTTCAAAAAATGTCTTCTGTTACAGGATTTTAAATTCAGGGGGCCCTCTTTTAATAGTAATTCCGCTCAAAATTCTTGGAAACTTCTTATAAAATTCTTAGTTATTTACCAAATTTGTGAGAAAATAACTTTTTCTTAAGAGGTGTAACGCAATTTTAAAAATACCCTTAGTGTTGTAGCGCAGTTTTAAAAATAACCTATTTGAACGTTTTAATTTTAAAGAGGGCACTTTCAAATGAGAATTTTTTAACTTACAAATTTCTTGCCTCTATTTAGCACTAAAATATTTGGGGTGTAATTTTTTTCAAAATATGAAATGCGAAATTTGAAGACATTTTTGGTTTCTCCTTACGAATATACCAAAATGTGGCTTATTCATATCTCATTTGCTTTTTTGAAATTTCGCATTGTGGTTCGCACTGTGAACCCTACACTGTACCTAACATCGCAATACACTAGGAAGAAATAGAGAGACACTAGGATCACTCGATTTTTTCCAGATGAGATAGTAAATCTTGTTTTCCAAAGCGGCATAAATCTCTCTATGCAACTAACGATTTGAGGATGAATCTTTAAGCTTTCCAAAAGACAGATGATAAATCTATGGGAGGTGAATCGAAAGCTTTCCGCTAATCAATCCAAGCCATCGATAGGTCACTCTGGTAAAATTCTGCATCTTTGCAGACACATCTATCGGTGAGCAGGTTCTCCCGACATCCCGGTACGCCTTTCTTTGAGCCTCGTTGTTCATACATTTCTTGCCACACAGGTTCAATTGCCCGAACAATCCTATCATTAAGATTGCTGGGAATATCTTATAAAGTGTGTTCAGACAAGTTATGGGCCTGTAGTTCTTCGGATCAGCTAAGTTGCCTATTTTCGGCAGGAGTATTGTGCGCCCTTCCACCAACCACTCCGGAATCGGCTCTTCCGACTCTTAATACTTTTTTGACCTCCTCGGTAGTGACGGGTGGGCATTCTTTATCAGGTGTTATGAAGGACACACATAATTCCTTGAAGCTATTAATATTTTCTGCGTCTTCGTCCAATCTATGTTACACTTCGTATACTTCTCTCCAAAATACTTCGACCTCCTCTGGTTTGGGTGGGTGTTCGACAGTAACTGGAGGGTCTTGGAAGAGTCGAGATGGGGCAGAGAGAAACTGTTGACTTTCTCTGACCCACCTTTCCCTCCGCTATAGACTTCTCTTAGCGTCAGATAGTATTCGAAATACCTCATTCACGAACATGAAAGTGTGCAAATTAATACTAATGTCTATTAAATTATACTTTAATTAATACTGTACTTGGTAGCTGACATTTAATGGACATAATTGTAAAAAATATGAAACATTAGATAAAGATTAATATGGAATACTAGAGGCTTTCAGAGACTATTTTAGGAGACAATTCGGAGATGAAGCTATAGGACACCACAACTGCGATGTTGAACACGATGCGTTGGAAAA
>NC_046660.1:139588937-139599526 GCF_010883055.1 Belonocnema kinseyi
CCCCCCCCCCCCCGCCCCGTTTTTGTCAGATGTCCACGTTTTGAGACTCCCTGAATCCAAAAACAGGGTTTTACGAATGTGTCTGTCTATGTATGCGTGTGTGCTTTGTCGGTAGATTTTTAGATTGTTAGCACTGTTAGCATTTAATCAGATGAACAATTTATCATACTGACTTTTTTTTATAAAACCAAAATTTACCACAGTAATAGCATTTACAATTTAGATTGTTAGCATTGTTAGCATTCAATCAGATGAACAATTTATCATAATGACTTTTTTTATAAAACTAAAATTTACCACAGTAATAGCATTTACAAAATTTCAAAAACACGAAAATTAACATTTTAAGCCAAATAACACATGATATGAAAAAAAGTCAAGAGAAGAAAAAAGTTTCTTTTCCAATGCCTTACAAGATTGTTTAAACACCTTTTTTATTTTTCTTAAAAAAATGAACATTCAAATTTTGACAGAATAAAAAAAGAATGAAAAATAAAAAATTACATTTTGCGGTTCAAATGTACAAAATGAGTAAAAAGATGACTGAACAAAAATTGTGCATTTCAAAAAGATCTACAAATTTGTTATAGTTAACTTTTTGATAGCATCTGTATTTTGTGTTTTAATCGTGAAACACGATATTAACAATAAAAAATCGGCCCACTGCGTGGGCACATTCTCATCACAGCTTATGTTTCTTAATTTCTTTTTCGTCTCATGTGTGGGTTTTCAAAAAATTTACTTTTTTTAAATGGCTTAATGCTATTTTTCACAAAAAAACCAAAAACAGAAGTATCAAAACATTATTCATGGCAAATTAATGAATTTTTACATTCTCATCAAGAGAAGGTATTAGATTTGTGTAAAATTTGTCTTCCCCCGTTTTCTTGAAATGTCCACGTTTTGAGACCTCCTGAATCCGAAAAACAGGTTTTTATAAATGGGGTTTTCTGTGTGTGCGTGTGCCTGTAGATTTTCAGTTTTTTTAGCACGATAACTTTCCAAAGTAAACTAAAATGAACAATTTAAGCCAAACAACGCATGATACGAAAAAAAGTCTTAAGAAGAAAAACGTTGCGTTTTGAAAGCCCTCCAAGGTTATGATAACAACTTTTTCCATTTGATCAAAAAGTTGATAATTCAAAATTTGATCCTACACAAAATTTTTGAAACGACATTTTTTTCAAAACGTACAACTTCTATGCACGGTTGTTTATAGTACTTTAAAACTTAAACAATTTATCCTTCTGACTTTTTTCTATGAAAAGAAATTTATCAGAGTTAGAGCATTTTCAAACTGCAAAAAAAACAAACTAAAATGAACATTTTAAGACAAACAACGCATGATATGAAAAAAATCCAGGAGAAGACAAGCTCAAATTGCGCGCCCTGGAAAGAACTACAAATTTATAATGAATCACTTTTCGATATAAGCTACGAAAAAAAAGAGACAAAACTTGTTCATCCAAGAAAGAGCTATAATTTTTTATAGGACACGTAATTTTTGCTTTAGTCGTAAAATATAACATTCTGAGTAAAAATATTAAATTTATTTGAAAAAGCTTAGCAGACAACAGTTGTTCGCCTAAAAAGATCTATAAATTTATTATTAATCATTTTACGATAGGACGAGTACCCTATAGGTTCCTGTATTAGACCCTATGCAGATGCGCAGTAGTTTTTGTTTAATCGTAAAAAACAATATTAAGAATTTAACAAAATTATAAAAACAATGAAATAAGAATTAGTATGATAGTATGATAGTTGAATTTTGTGAAATTATGATGGACAGAATTGATAGAGATCCTCTTTTCTTGTACAATACAGTATTTTCAGATGAATCTACTTTCACTTTAAAAGGTGAAGTTAACAGGCAAAATTATAGATATTGGTCCGACACAAATCCTGATTGGATGTTGGAGAGTCACACATAATATCCACAAAAGATTAATGTTTGGGCCAGTATCTTAAATGATACGTTGATAGGCCCTTTCTTCATCCATGGTAATCTCAATGCCCGTGTATAATAAGAGCTTCTCAGAAACCAAATTGTACCAAGAATAAGGGAGATTACAGACGATAATTTGCAAAATATTTGGTTCCAGCAGGACAGAGCAGCGGCTCATTACGGTAGGAAGGTTCAAGCATATTTGGATACTCAGTTCCCTCAAAGGTGGATTGGAAGAAGGGGTCAAATCGAGTGGCCTGCTAGATCTCCTGATCTTACGTCTCTCGAATATTTTTTTTGGGGTTATTTAAAGAGCAAAGTATACTCAACGCAACCGCAAAGCTTAAACGAATTGCAGAATCGGATTCTGCAACAGGCTACTTTGATTGAGAGGGAGATGATTGGTAATGTTGTAACTCATTTTTACAATCGCATAGCTTTTTGTCAAGAAGCTCAAGGTTTTCAGTTCGAACATCTTCACTGAAGCGTGAGAGGTAAGGGGACTCACGCTAATCAAGCACCCCAAAGGGAAACTGCTTGGAAAAAACCTTGAAAAAATCTTGAAGATCATCACCAAGATCGAACATAAGAGAGTTGAAAGAGATGCCATGAGTGTGAGATCAGTTACACCAGTCCCCCCCCCACTCTTAATTATTGAGTTTTCTATAGCCCACTCAATTTCGCCCCAAATGCGCCACCGATTAAAATGTTTGCGCCAAAAAATTGTAGGAGTTGTGTTAGGTGTGGGGGGGGGGGGCTACCTCCCGTTTAAAAAATCAAATTTTAAATCGCATGATCTTGAAGATCTTCAAATGCGCTCATATGCGCCATAGAGACAAAATTTTGGGCCACATTGATAACCGAGTTATTAGCGATCGAAATGGGGGGGGCGTCATTTTTTAAAACTAATAACATTTTTCCAAATTAATTATACCTATCTTTCATAACTTCAAATGCGCCACCACTAAAAAATTTTGCGCTCGCTAATTATCTAAGATATTAAATTTGGTGGGGGGGGGGCAGTGTAACGCAGGTGTTAAATCCTCAACAGTGATAAGAAATATAAAGTTGAGGACATGAATTCGTTCGACTTCAAATGCGCTCATTTGCGCCATAAGTTTTTTTTGGAAATTTCGAAAATTGTCCAAGATATGGAGGTCACAAAATTTTTCGAAGTGATGACCATCCAAATTAAAAGTTAGCAATCCGCATTGATGAAGGGAGATTCCTATGGAGTTTCAAATGCGCTCGTATGCGCCAGAATTTTTTGTTGTTGAAAATTTTGAAAATTGCCCAAGATATAGAGGTAACAAAATGTTACGAAGTGATGACCAACCGAATTAAAAGTTTGCAATTCGCATTGATGAAGGGAGTTTTCTATGGGGATTCAAATGCGCTCATATGCGCTTTAAAGAAAAAATTTTGCGCCATATTGATAACCGAGATATCAACGATCAAAATAAGGGGGGGGGGGCTGGCTTCATTTTTCTAAACTAATTGCCGTTTTTCAAATTAATCATACCTATCTTTCGTAACTTCAAATGCGCCACCACTAAAAAATTTTGCGCTAGCTAATTAACAAAGATAACATATTTTGGAGGGAGGACAGTGCAACGCAGGTGTTAAATCCTCAAAAGTTATTTGCAATATAAAGTTGAAGACATGGATTCTTTCAACTTCAAATGTGCTCATATGCGCCAGAATTTTTTGTTGTTGAAAATTTTGAAAATTGCCCAAGATATAGAGGTAACAAAATTTTACGAAGTGATGACCAACAAAATAAAAAGCTTGCAATCCGCATTAATGAAGGGAATTTCCTATGTGGTTTCAAATTCGCTCTAATGCGCCACTTTCGAAACTAACAAACACAATAATCAAATCCCCAATTAACACTTGCTGCCCATAAACTACCCGATGTTATCTCCACATAACTTAAATTGCAATATAAAAATTTCTAGTGATCTCTTCAGACAGAATTTCAAATGCGCTCATATTCGCCACAATCAAAATTGACAAAAAAACACAAACAACCCCCTCATTTTCAATTGTTATCGATCCACCACCCGATGATATCACCAAATAACTTTAATTGCAAAATAATAATGGTTAGTGATCTCTTCGTTTAGGATTTCACATGCGTTCATATGCGCCACCTTCAAAATTAACAAAAAACCATAATCAACCCTCTCATTACCAATTGTTACGATCCACTATTCAATGATGTCTCCAAATAAATAAAATTGCAGCATACAAATTTATTATTGTCTCTTCGTATAGAATTTAAAATGCGCTCATATGCGCCACTTTCAAAATGGACAAAAACCCATAATCAACCCCCTCACTATCGCTTGTTACGATCCACTTTTCGATGATGTCTCCAAATAAATAAAATTACAGTATACAAATTCATAAAGATCTCTTCGGATAGGATTTCAAATGTGCTCATATGCATTTGATATCCTATCTGAAGAGATCATTTGATATTTTTATACTGCAATTTAATTAATTTGGGGATATCGGATAGTGAAGCGTAACAAGCGGTAATGAGGGGCTTGATTATAGTTTTTTGTCAATTTCGAAAGTGGCGCATATGAGCGCATTTGAAATCCTATTCGAAAAGATAATTATGAATTTTTATACTGCAATTAAAGTTATTTGTAGACATCATTGAATAGTGGATCTTAACAAGTGGTAATGAGGGGTTGATTATCGTTTTTTGTCAATTTTGAGAGTGGCGCATATGAGCGCATTTGAAATCCTAGACGAAGAGATCATTAAAATTTTTATTTTGCAATTAAAGTTATTTGGTGATATCATCGGGTGGTGGATCGATAACAATTAAAAATGAGGGGGTTGATTATGGTTTTTTGTCAATATTAAAAGTTGCGCATATGAGCGCATTTAAAATCGGATCAGAAGAGGCAATTTGATATTTTTATACTGCAATTTAATTTATTTGGAGATACCGGATAGTGAAGTGTGACAACTTGTAATGAGGGGGATGATTATGTTTTTGTCAATTTCGAAAGTGGCGCATATGAGCGCATTTGAAATCCTAGACGCAGAGATCATTATAAATTTTTAGACTGCCATCTAAGTTATTTGGAGATATCATCGGATAGTGAATCGTAACAAGTGGTAATGAGGGGGATGATAAATTTGCATACTGCAATTTTATTCATTTGGAGATATCATCGGGTGGTGGATCGTGACAAGTGGTTGTGTGGAGGTTTATTATGGTTTTTTTGTTGTTGTTAATTTTGAAGGTGACGCATATGAACGCATATGAAATCCTATACGAAGAGATCATTAAACATTATTATTTTGCAATTAAAGTTATTTGGTGATATCATCGGGTAGTGGATCGATAAAAATTGAAAATGAGGGGGTTTATGGTTTTTTGTCAATTTTGAAAGTGGCGCATATGAGCGCATTTGAAATTCTGTCTAAAGAGATCATTATAATTTTTTATATTACAATTTAGATTATGTGGAGATATCACCGGGTAGTTTATCTGTAGCAAGTGTCAATTGGGGGTTTGATTATTGTTTTTGTTAGTTTCGAAAGTGGCGCATATGCGCGCATTTGAAACCCCACAGGAAAGTCCGTTCAGCAATGCGGATTGCAAGCTTTTTATTTTGTTGGTCATCATTTCGTAACATTTTATTACCTCTATATTTTAAGCAAATTTAAAGATTTTCAAACAAATTCGATGGCGCATTTGAAACCCTATAGGAATCTCCCTTCATCAATGCGGATTGCTAACTTTTAATTTGGTTGGTCATCGCTTCGTAAAATTTTGTTACCTCCATATCTTGGGCAATTTTCGAAATTTCCCAAAAAAATTATGGGGCATTTGAGCGCATTTGAAGTTATGGAAGATAAGTATGATGAATTTGGAAAAATGTTCTTAGTTTAGAAAAATGACGCTTGTCAGCCCCTTCCCCCCAATTTCGATCGCTAATAACTCTGTTATCAATGTGGCGAAAAATTTTTTCTCTATGGCGCATATGAGCGCCTTTGAAGATCTTCCAGATCATGTGATTTTTCAAATGAGGGGTATAGCGTTACGCTGACCCCGCTCGTAACACCTGACGTAACTCTTACAGTTTTGTGGTGCAAACATTTTAATCGTTGGCGCATTTGAGCACATTTGAGGTGCAATTCAGTGAGCTATAGAAAACTCAAAAATGAAGAGTGGGGGGGGGGCGTAACTGCCCTATGAGCGTGGAAGGTCTTTCTACACTGACTTTGTCACACTTTAAAAAGAACCCCTCTTTCTCAACGGTAAACATGCAGGTACTGCGTAAAAAATTATTTTTAGTTTCTTATACCAAATTATTACAATGAATTGGTAGATCCTCTAACTCAATCCATTTAAGAAATGTATCTCTTTCTTTAGTGAACTATAAGAAACTAATCATTTAGACACTTCTGAAATCACCGGATAAATTGTAGTTAAATGTCTGTTCTATGTAGACTGAACATACGTAGCCAAATTAAACCGCAAAGGTGCCACTATACCAAAATTTGTGCTTCCCCTCAGCATGTTTACTCTGATTTTCTCTCTGCGTTTGTTGTTCGGTATTCACTGCTATAGTGCGCGAGGATTAAAAATTCTGGGATAATGATATCAGTACTTTTTGTTTATCTTATCGTGAAAATCAGTGAGTATTGTGCCAGTTAAAATTTGAATAAATTTTGTATTCAATGTTATTCTTACTGCTTATTCCCCGCCACCGCCTTGTCTGTATGTTCTCTTCGTACTAACAGCTGTGATCTACGCGCTTGACGTCTCCCTTAGGCACGCTACTCTTTAAGCCTCAAACAACACGCATATGTACATTTTCTGATGTTTTCCGCGAAGGAAGTATCGATCTTGAGAATTATAGAAGGAGAGGTATAAAAACTAAGTTTTTTTATTTCGTCCTATACCTCCAGTTTTTTCCTCTTTTTTTATCATTGTTTTTTCCACGAAAAATTCTCATTCTTAGAAGTCCGAAAAATCACCAGATTTCAAGATTTTTAACCCGACCATCGACAAACCCAAGGTCTGTTTCTTCTGTTCAGGCCCATACTTCTAGATCCAGTGTCGGGAATTCAAGAAGATGTCAGATCAATGCCGGGAGTTTAACGAATCTAAGCAGCTATGTTTAAACTGTTTGTGCCGACATCGAGTATCGGCTTGCCCATCATTAAAGCGGTGCGACGAATGTTCAGGGAAGTTTCACTCGATACTTGATGGATCTTCTTAACTGCTATCTTCTACAAATTTACAATACACAATGCGAGAGTCATGCCTTGTACTATCGATGGCAGTGTTTCGTTTAGTGCACACACAACCGGAAGCGTTATCAAATTCAGCATCGGCGACGATACTGGACACAACTTTGGTCTATGTAACGTCAACTAAACATAAAACATCAGGTTTAAGCATTAATTGAACCGTGCTCACAAATCTCCGTTATTTCTGATTACCCTTGGGACGTTCCTATGAGCATGCCTTAGCATGGACAAAGTCCATTGCGCGCGATGCAATGTTAACTTGATCCATGGTAAAGTTAGTCGACCCAACATAAAGCCCTGTTTAAAATCTTGGAGATTTCGCTGACTTTAACAATATAAGGGACAGGTAAAATTATAATAATCGTCTTCTAAATTTGAAATTTCACTACGCCTGTGGTACTACGTATTTTAGTATTCCAATACGCGTATGGTAAATATTGTAAAAGTCAAAAGTCTAGCGAATAAGTGGCCCTTTTATCCGTAATTTTAAAATACATGTATAGAAATATTACAGTGTCAGTATTTGAATACAACAATTTTATGTTGTATAACTTTGTTTAAAGTTTGAGTTGTTTTTTGTTATTGGATGCTATAAATTAACGTAGTTTTTTGGCTCAATTATTATAGGTTATGTAAGTAGTTACATAAGTAATGTATAGATTGTATAAGCATAACTTGTATTCAATAGGGTGGGGGGGGGGGGTGGATTACTTAGAAAAGTACAGTGACGTTAAAGTTTAGACTTGAAACAGTCAGTTGATTATTGTAAGTTCTACAGAAAAGAGGGTCGATGTCTTCTATCGGCTTGAGCTGATTGTATCAGCTGATTTTGTATATGCAATTTTGAATTTGATGTTAATAAAAATCTGTCTTCCAGGGAAACTATATGGAGATGCGATTTTAGAATGTGTAATGCCTCGTTACGTACTTTAAAGAAAAATTGGTGAGTTATTAAAAAGTACAACCTTGATCATCCCTAGTCTGCCGTAGCAAGATATTTCATACATGCAGGCAGTGTCAGGTCGTATAAAAATAACAGCTTTAGAACATTTTTGCGAAAAACCTAATAGAATCTTGCATTCGTGTATCACTAATGATCAAAATTTGTAAATACCTGACACAAATTTAATCACACAAGCGCCGTGTCTGTCACGTGGAGCAGTTCAACCAACATTAATGAAAGATCTAGTAAGCACGCGATCTCATTTCTTCTTGAGTTCTCCACAGCGCTATTTTTCACAGGCAGCTTCTCATCATTTTCGGACATTTTAATAGACCTATATCCCTCTTTGATATTGTCTGTTACCAGGCAAATTCAAAGTAACATGAGAAAAATGTTCTTCTGTACTTTTCCGAGTACGCTGTGAAAAAATTTCACTCTGGTTTCGATGATCATTCTTGATTAATCAATAGCTACTTAGAAAGTTAAGAAAAAAGTAACATGGTTTCATTGAAGAAAACTGTGGCTTTAATTTGGATTATAGCACTATAAACGTAAGTTCAAAAGTTATTCATTGTAACGGAACACGTTAATTAAGAATTTTGGTAGGCTCTCTGATTTTCTAAAAATAAGATTTTTGGTAAGACAAAAACATAAGCTTAAAAGATATCGAAAATATCCATTTTTTGGTAAGGCAAAAACCTCTCTTTATGAGGTAGCAAATTCATTTGATACCCATAAGGGAAAAAAGTGCTCATAAAATGAGCACAAATAAATACACATATAGTGAATGCATTATTAGTACTTTGTAGTGGTATTTGTCTTAAATAAATTGTTACCCTTCCGGGACTCCTATTTACACAATACAAATTTCATTCAATTTTTTTTTAAAAGATAATGCATTAATGACCCACAAATTGATAGAATCAGTGTTATTACTGCTTAATTGATTAACGCAGATGACAATTTAGAAGTTCAATGAAAATAAGCATGGTGGCACACTAAGAGAATTAGAAAATCTCAGTTGTAAAGTACTCATTAACTTCACACATACTCCTTCGATCACGTATTTTAACGTAAGGCTGGCATTTTTCAAATAAAATTTATCTTCTTCTTGGACCTATGTCGCGGGAAAAGTTAATAATATACTATTGATAAAAGGTTGAAAGTGATAAAATGAAACAAGATATTAATTCTAATAATGTATTTACATATTTACAGAAAAGTAAGTTCGGTTAGTGAATGCACTTTTTTTTTATCTTCAGGTTCTTCTCCAAAGAGCTTAAATTCTTCACAGAATGCAGATCACCAGTCTTCTACAGGTCCATATATCGTAGACAATGCTAATATTTCACAGTCTCAACTGAATCGTCGATCCATTTTTCCAGCGGATAATAACAGTTTCTTTAGCTCAAATAACTTTCAAAAAGTTTCAAACTCTATATCAACACCATCTATGACACATACAGGTATATATGCAGGTTATTTTAAATTTTCGTTTTTCCTCACAGATCGATCATTATAATTTTCACAATGGTTGCTAAATGGTTTTTTAAAGACCCGCCCAGGGAAATAAGCATGCGAAAGTTGCCCCTGCATGTATCAAGTTCATATTATCATCATAGATGGGAACTCACGTTACATAAAATCCTCCAAAGCCTAAACTTGAAATTTCATTTTTGGAGACATTATGGAGATAGAAGTAAAATATAAAAAGTGAACCGATTTTAATGATTAAAATATAAGTTACATTCTCTAATAAGAGTACGCACAGAAAATTTTTTTAATTTTAAAAAATAAAAAATAGGGTTGAAAATTTTTTTTCAGTATACATTTTTTTTGAGGTTCTGTTTTAGAAATACGTCTCTAATTCTATCTGTCTCTATTACTTATCTGTAATTACAATTAGTTTAAAAACCGGCTAGAAAGTATCCTTGTGCGCCTTACTCCAGTAAAAAGTTACTATGCAACAATAAGCAGTTCTTTAGACAATTAACAATAAAATTGATACCGATGATTTCCGATGTAATCCAATTAATTCACGTTGCTCAGAACAGTTGTAATTTTTTAATATTTTATTGAAACAAATTTTTTGAACAATTTGAATATTGTTTAATTCGTTTATTTCGTTATGAGGCCACCCTAACGTATATAGTTTATATTTTGTCATAGGGCTCCCGGATAATTCGCGATAACAGCCTTCTGCATTTTCCCCGCAAGTGTCTCGACATTTCGTTGACACGTATGGATGCTTTCCAGATAATTAATCAGTGAAAACATTGCACGTCCGAAATCAGCGATGATCAGGAGAACTAGTAGGCAGTCTGATAAGTCCCTGAAAAATGAAACACGGAGACGTTTTTTTGGCCAAAGTCGGTTTTATTTTTCAACATACTCTCCTTTTAGGTCGATACA
>NC_046660.1:139599626-139604065 GCF_010883055.1 Belonocnema kinseyi
CTTGGCCTTGGTCTCGGATATCGTTTTCTTGCGAAGATAGTAGTGTTTGATCAAAACTCGAAACTCAGATTTTTCCATATTAAAAAAAACTCGGAGGCTAGTAGCTTCTCAGTGCTGTAACTTGTAAATGCGTAAACATAAATGGCTGAAGTTTTGACAGGCGTCATTTGAAGGATCAAGCTCGAGGAAAATGGTCCACATTAGTGAATACTAATGCCATCTCTTAGAATTTTCAGGTACTTATAAGACTGCCTAGTAATCTGGTAGAATATGCTGGGTACTGCCGTCACAACTGCCTTGTAAAGTCTTTATACCTCTCTTTTCATTCTCTTTAGTTTTAATGGATAACTATGTCACACCTTGAGTACATGACAGAAACAATTTTCGATCTAATGCGGCTAATGCCGTAAGGTTGACAGGGATAGTAATAAAGCACCCGTTTATGTCAAATATCCATGTTTTGTGGCCTCCCGAACCCGAAAAACAGGTTTCCGAGAATTTGTCTTTCTGTGTGTTTGTAGATTTTTATTCTGTTAGCTCGGTAACTTTAGACACAATTGTTAGTCTAAATTGGCCTTTGTTATACTCTTTAGATGTCCTAAAATGAAAGTCAATATTGTTAGTCAGCCATTTTAGATAGAAGCTCAAAATGTTAAAGCGTATAAAAAATGGTTGAGATCACTTTGTCTAGATTTTGAAAGTTTTACGTACGGCTGTTTGTAGTATTCAAAAAGAGAATATTATTGAAGTTTGAGCACCCTGCAAGACGTCATAACTGATTTTGGAATTAAAAAAATTGCAAATTCTAATTTTGATCGAACAAAAAAATTATAAAAAATAAAAAAATCCATTTTTGGACAAACGACACAAGCTATGAAAAAAAATTCAAAATTTGTCGCCTAAATTATATCTACTTACTTAATTATATCTAATATGTGAAGAAGAAGAAAAGTTCACATTTTGGTCAAAATCGAGTGCGAACTACGAGGTACGTGATGAGAATATGTTCGTTAAAGGCGAATGAGCTTTAACAAAAGAGAATTCAACATCACCAAATCACAGTGGTCCATGATTTGACCTTCAGTTTTAAAAGGTCTGTACACAAATGTAGAGGAAATGCGAAGACCGACCGCGTCGTGTGAGGTAAATGCATTAGAGAGTGCGAGCAAAATAGATTATCGGGTGCACGATGAGAATGTTCCTGCGCAATGGTCAGGTTTTTGTTGAAATCGATTAATATTTTTTACCTACTGATGCGTGTTGAAAAATTAAAAAATTATTTTTTATTGAATTCCGTGCAGAAATTTAATTCAAAAATTAATTCTATGAAGAATATAATTATGAGGTCAGAGCCCAGCTTCTTGAAGCTATTTATGTTCGCTGTGTTCAAAATGCCTTAAAATCCTCTATTAACACTAAACTCAGTTGCAAATGCGGTTCAAAACAATCGAACGCCCAGGACTGTCGACAATGGGTCGGACAACAATGCTGAATACGTAAGAGTTGTGGGAATCGAGATGAAGACAATACGATGGACTGGTAATGCCTTGATAGTTTTGAATAGACGGATCGACTGAAAGTCGTCCTGGTGGAGAGCCAGGATACCAGTATGGTCCCTGAACGAAGAGGCTATATGGCGCAACTGTTGGGAAGCTTGATGGATAATACACACTACTGAGATCTATAAAGAGATTAATGTTGCCGAAACCCTGCCCTGACTTCAATATCAGAGGTGATTAAAAAAAAACATCCATTTCGAATACTCACTGCTGAAGGCCCGGATGAAGAAATCACAGGAAAAAAACTTCCGCCAACAGCATCCTCGACAAGATAATGTACGCGATGTTCCACAGAAATGTGAAGGATAATTCGATATTGCTTGAGCTACCGTTTTCCTTAGAGCACCTGGATTGAAGTCGGGGACGAATTTTTTTATCTTTGCATGTCAACACGATGTTCTCAATACTCTCAACGAGGGCCCGGGGCAGTACTGCGTATGCGTGAAGATAAATTTCTCATTTGTGGAGAGAAGAGAATGATGAACTATTCTCTACAATTTCTATTTTTTTACCAATGACAAGGCTCTGCTTGACGCACGCATAGAAGTGCACCGGGTCATCGTTGGGAGCACAGGATGTTATTACCCCTTTAGCATACCATTGCCATATCTTAAGCCAAGCTATTCTGTTGATAGCTGCAGAGCGTGTCATGAGAACCCCGAGCACCTATGACACCTACTATCTTATTGTCTAATTCACGCGGGAACAACGTACATCCAAAGGCATAATGCGGAACTCGAGAGTGCTTTATTACCATTTCTGTCACTCTTACCTAATTAGCTCTGATACCGTGCCACCATACGCATTAGTTAAATAGAGTCAACTGTTGAGAATAAAAATTGCCGAATAGACTAGAATTATATATTCTCGAAAATTGTTTCTGTCGCGCACTCGAGGCCTGACATGGTTCTTCTAGTCTTCGCGAAACGAACCAGGTTACTTATTTTTTAACCATACAAGGAAGTTGCGATGGTACTACCCAGAATATTCTGTTAAGCTAGTTGTCATGATCACCAGTGCTCTTGGAGCTGCCAAGTTTTCACTGAATCATAGCCTGAAAAGCATCCCTGCGTGTCAACGTAGT
This sequence comes from Belonocnema kinseyi, assembly GCF_010883055.1. NCBI lineage: Eukaryota > Metazoa > Arthropoda > Insecta > Hymenoptera > Cynipidae > Belonocnema > Belonocnema kinseyi. Next base: position 139,602,270 of record NC_046660.1, read on the forward strand.
GCCGAAACACAGGGAAAATGCAGAATTTGGTCGTCCTTGGGTCGCTCCGTATCCTCAGGATGCACGATACTTTTGCAGGATCTTCATATTGAGCGTGTCGCAGACTCTAACCACATATCACGTTTATGAGTCGTGATGACAGCTGACATGTTGCCGCTATTTCGCCAAGAGTTGTTGCCATTTCAGGAGTGGCATTCGCTCCTGGTTGAATCCTGCGGTTATCATCATAACAATATATTATCTATAAACTTCAACTGCAGGCTAGTCAAAAATAAACGGTTATCGATTTCAAAATATTTGCGACTGCCAACTTGTTCCTCATAAAGAAAAAATAATTGCCATTTTTTTTAATAATTTCAAAATAATATTTAGAGTTGACTCCACGCTGACAAAGTGTTCGGTTAGAAAATTTAACAGAGGTCATAAAATCATCAATCTTCCAAGGCAACGATTACTATTCCTTGGCAACTTTGTAGTGTCACTAGATTATAGGGATGTTGGTGAGGTACCTTACTTACATTTTTTTCCTTGGATTCTGATTTTTGCTAATCATCTTATTAATATTCAAACTTAAATAGCCTCGAATAAACTCATGAAAAGCATGATTTGAATCGAACACCTGACTATTTTTGGACAGGATTGTTACCAGCCGACAACTTAAGAAGAAGTTCTTAGAAAAATAAGAATATTTATGTGTTTCTTGTTTGGTAACGAAAGTTAATTCATGTGAAATGGAGATTTATTCTGCTTAGACAGTAGACAGTAGTTTTAATTCTTTTAATTCTTCTTTTAATTCTTGTTATATTTATTTTAAAATAATGTATTCAACTTAAGTGAACAACACCATATTTCCAGTGAACATAACGCCAGACTTAATAAGCAACACCGAGAGTATGCAACACCGATCTCGAATTCCATAGCTGGTGTCAAATTGTGCCACATATTGTAATAGTCGAATTTTTCGATCAAAAGTTTTGGCTTAGCAGGACCCTCAGTCCTTTCGAAATGTGCAATGTTACGATGAAGATCAGGCATCACTTTGTATCGTGGTCGTGGATGATGCATGTTCTGTTGCAAATCTAACATGGCTTTATTGTTTTCCTGCAGTATGCTAATCAGAGTCGCCATCAATTGTTGCATGTCGGGCATCCCTATTCCTGGATTCGTTCCTGGAACGGCCCCATTAAATGGATGGTAGTTCTGTCCTTCGTTTGGCACATCTCGGTGATGCATAGGGTTGGTGGGCTGATTGTTCGGTTGATTTTCAATATTAACGTCATCAGATATGTCCCCTAATGGCGCCTGTAGTTCCTTGCCTCCAGAGGTAAGATGCCTTTGAACAAATTGCTCAAATTCGTTTTCGGTTATCATGACTACAAATCACTTGCAGACACAGTTCAAATAATCACTTGTACAAAGAATTGGAATACTAACAAGGAACCCTTACAAGGTGTCCGCCTCCAATTTTCTTGAAATTTCAATATGTTGTAGGGTACGAAAAAGTAAGTAATAAGCAATTTTTTTTATCGGCGGAAAAACGATTCTAAGGGGTGAAATCGACCCTCGAAGTTCACCCTCAAAAATCGAATTTTTTTAATATCTCGACAAAAAATTTGAATATTGATATCATTTCAACGGCAAAATATTCGGCATCAAATTCCCATTCTTGGACAATTATTTTTGATTAAGGGTTCGCAACCCTCAATTTTTTTTAAAGAAAAATTCCTTTTTTTTGTTTGTTGATTTTCTGGTATAAAAATTTGTTTCAGGTCCATTGGAAACTACGTTTCTTTATT
>NC_046660.1:139604165-139606861 GCF_010883055.1 Belonocnema kinseyi
TAATTTTTTATTTTATAGTTAAATAAAGAAACGTAGTTTCCAATGGACCTGAAACAAATTTTTATACCAGAAAATCAACAAACAAAAAAAGGAATTTTTCTTACAAAAAAAATGAGGGTTGCAAACCCTTAATCAAAAATTATTGTCAAAGAATGGGAATTTGATGCCGAATATTTTGCCGTTGAAATGATATCAATATTCAAATTTTTTGTCGAGATATAAAAAAAATTCGATTTTTGAGGGTGAACTTCGAGGGTCGATTTCACCCATTAGAATCGTTTTTCCGCCGATAAAAAAATTGCTTATTACTTACTTTTTCATACCCTACAACATATTGAAATTTCAAGAAAATTGGAGGCGGACACCTTGTAAGGGTTCCTTGTAAGTCGACATTCCACTTCTGATTTATTAAGAGCTATACCGAATTTAAGATTAAGTAAGACAGTTAAGTTAATTAAAACCTTAAGAATGAACTTTGATACATTTCGCGCACTCGCGCCTGATACAAGGAACAAAAGTCTAACGCGACTCCTCGCCCTTTGTTAACTAACTAACGTGCAATACGCACCTTCTCGAATTTTTATCCGTCTCTCCTCCTGATCTATTGTGTCTACTTCTCAGCTTAAGCGCCCTTATCCTCTTGCGAATTCTAGACGATTCGAGTTATTTCTCACTCTCGGCCCACAAACACACGCGCACGTATCACTCATGCATACATATGCATCATGAAGGCTTTTGCAAAGTTCTATAGCTTATAAGACTTTCAAAGAAATCACAAAGTTATTTGTCAGATATATTATGTCGGTTATTGATTTTTGTGTTTCTGAATTCCAAATCCAATTAAATAGGTAATTAACTAAAGGTTCGGAGAAAGAGTTTTCCTAGGACTGAAGAAAACAAACGGCAATCATAAGAACATGGATATCAATAATTAAAGTGCATATAATTCCTTGAAAAAAAACAACAAATTTTCTAATTAAAAAAATACATTTTCAAACGATAATGATACAGTTCAATTTTTTAATTCCAAAAATTAATTTTCAGCAAAGTATTCGAATTTTCAAAAAGACAAAATATATTATTTTTAACCAAAACAGATGCTTTTTGAAACACGAAGAATAATTTAATAAAAGAAACATGAACTTTTAAATGAGAACAGTCCATTTTTAAGCAAAAAAAAAATTAGCACAATAGTTCAATCTTTAACGAAAAAATATATAAATTTTCCACTAGAAAAGATAAATTTTGAATTAGTAATGATACAGTTAAAATTTACGTATTAAAAAATGGTTTTCAACCAAAAAGAATCGAATGTTTAATCAAGGTGTTGAATGATCAACCAAAAGAATGAATTTTTTACTAAAATAGATGAATTTTCAAACAAGAATAATAATCTTCTACTAAAAAAGAATTTTCAATTGAAAAAAATAAGGTGTAAAAAATCAACAAAATTGTCAAATTTTTACCTTAAAAATGAACATTAAAACTAAAAAATAAGTATTTAACCAAAGATGTAATAGTTACATTATCAGCTCAAAAAATGTAATTTTCAACGGAAAAAATTATTTTTCAACTAAAAAATATAATTTTTAACAACAAATTTAACAGTTAAATTTTAAATTCAAGAATTTAATTTTCAAGAAAAAGAAAACAATCGAATTTACAACAGAATAATTAGAATTTTAAACAAAAAAGTTAATGCACAAACAAACAAGAATAATATTCTACCAATGAGATGGATTTTTAGCCATATACATACTTGAATTTTAATTTCTGAAAAAAGCCGAAATTTCATTTAAATTAATTTGCAAAAAAAACTAATTCTCTATAAAGTAGGTGAATTTTTAACCATGAATGCCATCGTAACATTTTCAATCCAAAAAATAATTTAAAAATTACGAATTTACCCAAAAATGTTAACCCGATAGTTGAATGTGTCAAATAAATAAGATTTTTCAACCAGGAATGGAATATTTAATTTTCAGCTGAAAATAAAAAAAATGATCAACTAAAACATTATGATTTTTTACCAAAAATCTCAATTTTCAAACAAGAAGGAAAACTTTCTACCAAAAAGACGAACCTTCAACTGGAAAAAAACACTTTTTGGCTGAAAATTGGATTTTATGCTGAAGGTTTCAGTGGAATAAATTAACACTTTGGTTTAAAATGAACTTTCATGTTAGAAATTCATATATTTGGTTTGGAAATTCAACGGTTTTCCAAAAAATCACCTGTTCTGTTCAAGTACTTCATTGTGAGATACAAATTTTTTTAACAGTTGACATTTTTTTTACTTCAAAAGCCTTTTTGGTTGAAATTTGATTTTTTGAACTGAAAATTTAACTATTCCATTTTTTGTCAAAAATGTATCATTTTTAGTTAGAAATTCAACTATGTAGTTGAAAAATCTTCTTGATTAACAGAAAATTATTCTTCTCGTTTTAAAATTTATCTATTTTAATTTTAAAATTCACTTCTTGGGTTGTAAATTCCACTCTTTCGTTGAAAATTAATAATCATATTTTTACTGAAAATAATATTTTGTTGGATATTTGTCTTTTCATTAGAATATTATTCTCTATGTTTGTAAATTTTTTTAAATTAATTTTTGTAACTGAAAATTTAACTGTTCCAGTTTTGGTTAAAAAGGTATCTTGTTTCGTTTAAAATTAACTGCTTTCGTTGAAAATTAA
>NC_046660.1:139606961-139656907 GCF_010883055.1 Belonocnema kinseyi
TTAATTTTCAACGAAAGCAGTTAATTTTAAACGAAACAAGATACCTTTTTAACCAAAACTGGAACAGTTAAATTTTCAGTTACAAAAATTAATTTAAAAAAAAGTCGAAATAACAATATAGTTACATTTTCAACGAAACAAATGAATTTACAAACATAGAGAATAATATTCTTATGAAAAAGACAAATATCCAACAAAATATTATTTTCAGTAAAAATATGATTATTAATTTTCAACGAAAGAGGGGAATTTACAACCCAAGAAGTGAATTTTAAAATTAAAATAGATAAATTTTAAAACGAGAAGAATAATTTCCTGTTAATCAAGAAGATTTTTCAACTACATAGTTGAATTTCCAACTAAAAATGATACGTTTTTGACAAAAAATGGAATAGTTAAATTTTCAGTTCAAAAAATCAAATTTCAACCAAAAAGGCTTTTTAAGTAAAAAAAATCAACTTTTAAAAAAATTTGTATCTCACAATGAAGTACTTCAACATAACAGGTGATTTTTTGCAAAACCGTTGAATTTCAAATCCAAATATATGGATTTCTAACATGAAAGTTCATTTTAATCCAAATAAAAAAAATCTCAACAAAAAAAGATGAAACCTCAATCAAAAAAATATAATACTAGAAGTTTCAAACTAAAAAGGATTGTATTCAATAAAAAATAGCTAGAGTTTCTCATTTGTTTTTATTAATAATTCAGTTCGCATTTGAGGGTAATAACGAGAACAATTGTTTTAAATAAACATTTAAACTAATTGTTTTGTTGTCGACCAATGTAGTGAAATAGTTTTTTGTCAATAGAATGATGATCAATTTTGCATGTTATTCTTGTGTTAAAACTTAATTTATTCCACTGAAACCTTCAGCATAAAATGCAATTTTCAATCAAAAAATGTTTTTTCTTCAGTTGAAAGTTTGTCGTTTTGGTAGAAACTTTTCCTTCTTGTTTGAAAATTGATATTTTTGGTAAAAAATCATAATGTTTTTGTTGAACATTATTTTTATTTTCAGCTGAAAATTTAACTATATATATATATATATTTAAAGAAAAATTTTTTTTTTGAAATCTGAATATCTTGAAATGTATGCATTATTGCATTATAGAAAAAACTCCAACTAGAAACAATGTTTGTTTTCATATGTAGAATAATTATTTGTGAAGAAATAATAATTTTGGATAAATTGTTTTTTTCATTCTGTACAATGTTATTTTATATTTGTAAATTAATATTTTCTAACTTTTGTGCATAAAAGATTATATTTAAAAAATTAAAATGGTAAAAACCAAAAAAAAATTTTTTCCCAAAATTATTTTTTCTTTACAAATAATTAATCTGCATGTGGAAAATGAAACATTTTTTATTTTAAGGTTTTTTTTTCTATAATGCATATATTCCGAGGTATTCAGCGTTAATTTTTTTTAAATGTCATAACTTTAAAACAGCTCTCTGAATAAATAATATCTTTGGTCCATTTTAAAGAAAATACAAATACGCATCTATTTCATTTTGATTTTTTGTAAATCTATAAGTGGCTTACAAAATTAAACACGTTTTTTTGGGAGCAAAAAAAATAGAGAGAAAAATTATTGTTTTTTTACTATATAAAATTGGATAAAAATTTGTTGACAAAGCCAATTGCATTTGAAAGGTTAGGACTTACAATTTAACAGCATATTACATTTTTTAAATACATGCATTTTCGACAGAGGTATACAAATTTTTATTTCGATCAATTTCACTCAGAGTGGGACACACTCGTTGACCGGGAGTATTTTCATCTTCACTGGTTTCGAAGGTACGATAAGAATATTACAAATATTAAATCTACTTGACTTTGAGAAAAAATATTTATTTAATTATATTGCTAAACATAATTAACTAAGCCCTGAAAGTGTACAGTGTCAACATGTCTTTCTGTATGTGGCAACGGAAATTATTATTTAAAATTAAGTGAATAAATATAGAAGTACAAACAACATAAATAATAGAATATTAACGTATGTAAATTTGTCTATTTTACAATCCTCGTAATTTAAATAAAGGCATTTTTATTGCACAATGTCTTTCACTAGAAGGGTGTCGGAAATATACCTACTTACCGTACATTTTTTTGACTGGTTCATCATTACTGAATAATAGGCTTGCAAAATTTCATTGGGTTCTTTTAATCATTAGTATGTGAAATTTAAGTCGAAGATAAATGGAAGTTCTTCTACCTTAATGTTCATAAAAAGTTAATAAGCGTAGAGTGACCTAATATTATTTTATAATTATAAAAAAATAGCAATTATTTTTTCTTTATATTGTACCTGTTCCAGTTTTCCTTTGACAATGGTACCGAACGCGGCCTCTGGTTGCATATAACATATAACAAGGGGTTCTGGTGAATATGGTTACAATAATTAATAAGCAGTCGCGGAAAGTCACTTCAAGTCGTGGCGAAGTCTGAACTTGTTGATATTTTGAAATAAAATTTAAAAGAAGGATGCATTTTCATCTTCTGCGACCGATGGGATTAGCTAAAGTTCAAAATCTTCGTTAGAAAAAAGTTGATAATTTTATTCCAAGGTGTTGCAGAATTCATGCACAAACAACTTTTATCGTTTCGGGAGTCAAAAGGATTTTGTGCAAGTAAAAACTACCAAAGAGAAAGTTGTTTAGGAACTTTCTTCTATCCAAAGTGTCCGCCATCCTGTCTATATTTTTAAACATACCTGCATATACCTTCTGATTTTTTTCCGTCAAAAATATTCGTTGCAATATTACATGATATTTTATTTCTTTTTTAAGTTATATCTGAGTACTTAGTATTAAAGCTGTAAAAAATTTCATAATACTAATGTAGTGAAGGTTTTTTTTAAAAAAGAATGTAGGATAATGTTTAGAATAGTTTTACTATTGTTTAAAAGTGATGATAATAAGTTTTAACTAAATAAAAATCTGGTTAAATTAACTAGTAAATTTACTTAAAATTATTTTTTGAGTCAAGTTGCGACTCTTGTATTTTATATGTTTAATTTTAAAAATTAATATTTAACAATCGAAATCTGTGCTAAATATAGCATTTCAACTTTAATTTTGTTTATTTTATTTATCTTATTGAGTTTATTTATTATGAATTTTTATGTTAATGCTATCTAAAATGTATAGCAAGTAATATTTAATTATCATGATCCATTTTATTTAATTTAGAATATATCCTGATTTTTCGTATTTCAAATAGAATTTATCTGCATCTGACTGGCATCCGCGACGGAGATCCACCTAACTCATTAGTAAGGTCTTACCTGTACCGGCCGGGCACGAGCCTACGCATCAGAAAATTGATCGCGCTAGATAGTTAAAACATCAACAGTTTATTAAACACTTTTGCAATTGAACTAAAACTTTCCAAAAAACTTCCTTAAACCCTCCTGAACAACTTTCTCACTAACAGTTTTCGCTTTGTCAAAGTTCGTTTAACTTCCGAGATTATCGAAGTTGATAGTGTACAAAATTATGCAATACCTCTGAAAAAAAAGTAACTTTTTTCAAATAAACAATTCCTGGAACAAAATCAAAAAAAGTTGAGACTTGGTCGTCAGTTAAAGTAAAAAAAAGGCGAAATATTTCACTTAGACAAAAAAAACAACAGTTTTTTTGTGAATAATGTAAACACTAAAAAAGCTAAAACTTTTTTTATTTGAAGAAAAAGATGCAGCAGTTAATTTAAAATGTGTATATGCATTTAAAAAATTTAAATTCGTAACTTTATTCTCAAGTGCTCAGGGACCTCCCTACTCCAGAAAAATAAGGCAAGAAGGAGAATACAAAAGAGGGAGAGAAGGATCAGGGAAAATCAACAGTTTCTTGCTGACGCATCGTGCATCTTCAGCGATCTCCCTGCTTTTGTCAAAAATCCACCCAAGCCGAACGAGGTAGAGACTTTTTGGAGAGAGGTGTACATGGTCCCCAAAATACTGGAGTTGAAAGAAGATACTGATAATATCATTCCCTTTAAGGAATTTTGCGGCAACCTCATAACATATAAGGAGGAATGTCCATCAATCATTTCCAAATTATTGGAAACAGCACATAGTGGCACGACGGTTAACTTCTGCAAACCAACATCTGGCCCGCATGTTCACCTTATATTAAAGTCGGAGACGCCCATTCGGTATTGGCTGGTGTTCGGACGCACTATAGTCATAACGAAGAAAAGGTATTCTTGTCCAACTCAGAAAATTACAGGATTCTTCAAAGGATTGAGCATGCCGAGAGAAACTGCTAATTGACAGGTGCATCTGCAGAGACGCAGAAGCCCATCAGCGCGTCCTGTTAATGGCCTTGATTTACCATGAGCCCTCTGCTCCTTTGTATCACACTTCTGCCTCTATCCCTCGCACTGAAGATCTATGCTTCTAATGCAAGCAAACTTCAACTATCTTTAAACATGGTCAAAGATTACACGCTAAAGAAAAATTATCTATTAGAGATTTCGGAAGACACAACTGACAGTCGATGAAGCTTCAGGGCACGAGAGCTTTTAATTCTACAGACAAGAGGTCGGAATCGTAAGCGACATTCATTGAAAATTAAATAAACATTTATTAAGGTACGCTAAAAAATTTTTTAAATTATTATTTTAACTTCCTCATTTTTAGAGTTTCATAGCTCCGGACAGAATCCATTATAGTCGGAGAGCCGAGGCCGTTTTTGGCGAGTTATTAGGTAACGATTCTGCCACTATTTTCCTGATTGTTGAGAATAGACTGATCACCAAATTTAGCTTCTCCAGGGGTAGTCCCGGGGAGAAAGTGTTTATTTACTCATTCGAAGTTGTAAAAAATGATTAAAATAAGTCACAGGGTAACGGCTGAATCTTTCTGTGTTGAATGTCAAGACAATTAGACAATGTTCCGTGCAATTGGCAGAACAATGGGCCGGTGCGGAAGGGAGGGGGGGGGCAGAACGATCTAGAGGTTTAAAAGAATATGTAATTTTTAAGTTATTTTCTAACACTCAAATCTTTTATATAACATTCTACTTGTTATTCAAAACATGTAATAGTGTTTGATTTTGTCTAGGAAATATTTTTTGTGTAGGGAAAAAAGCCAGTACACTTTGTGTATAAATATTTTGTGTAGAAAGTGTGTTTTCCATTTTTTTACGTACCTCTCAAATGCCAAAATTATTTCTGAAACCTTTTATTTTCATTCCACCCCACTGAATGACTCAAAATTCCCCTACAAAAAAATATACGAACTTGCTCCTAAATATATTGAGTTTTTACAATATCGTATGCAAAAAATGTTATTTAAAATAGACGAACAATTTTGAGGTTATAATTTCACGGCTTTAAAAAATCGGCTTTAGAGAACAAAGAAGACTAATTAGAATAAAGATATTATAGTTTCATGCGTAAAAGTTAATGAAAATAAACCCTTCATTAGATAGGTTCTATTACACTTATTATACTGAGTTATGTTTTGAAATTTTTTAGGTCGATCCACAGTTTGAAGTTACTCGAAGGAATATTTAAAACTTCGAAAACGACGCTTCAATATTATTATTCGATATTTATTATTATTATAGATGGCGGAGTAGTTTTTTGTCATAAAATAAAATTCAAAAAAGCGTAAACTATGTCTCTAGTTACGCTACTGATCGTCTTTGGAGCACAAGTGATCACTCTGCTCGCAGTGTCAGGGCCGAAGGGTAAACTGGTAATACACACGCGCTCCGCACTCGGTCTTTGTATTTTCCCTACAGTTACACAGTAATACAAGATGATGAATTTTAAATGTAGATGAATTTCATTTTTGTATTAAATTAAGTAAGTCACTTAATTTCAACCAGAAATGGAACTTAAGTGCAGTGTCTCGTATCTGATACACGAGTAATATGATAATTAACCGACAGGTATGTTGAGTTTGGGATGATTTTCATTCGCGTGCTCTGAAATTCAATTTGTGCTGGCAGAAAGGCGTGCGCGCAATGCGATACGCAAACAGTTGAACGGCTTTCGGCGATTTTAGAAGAACAGCCAAGAGATCAGCTGAGAGTAGCCAATATGGCGTCGATAGCGCTGGATAGTGACGATCAACAGTGACCTTATGATAGTTGTTTTGTCAACGTTTCCTATTTTGATATATGTACTCAGATCTATAACGGATTTTAAATATAAATAGAATAATGGTACATATGTGATAAAAAAATATATGAAAAAGGATTGAAGATTGATGTTCTCTACCTGGTAGCTTGAAATGGATATAAGTGTCTTGTTTAGTGTAATTAAGTATCTTTTTCCTTCTACTAATCTCATCGACTTGGTAGATTAAACAATTTGATTTATTAGGCATAAATTAATAATTTATTCAGTGCTCACATTAAAAAAAAGTTAATTCCTAAAATTATTAAATTTTATATTCATTTCATGTTCCTAATAACTAAACGATAGCGCATAAATATTAGAATTTCAACAATCAGCTGACTTACATGAACCTATAAGTTTCATTTCACATGCATGTGTTGATGGAAAGTCAACAATCTTTCTGTCTTAAATTAACCTATAAAGTACATTTTACGTACATAAAGCATCTGACTTTCAACCAAGCGCGTTACTTAAAGTCATGTTATCATCATCAGTTGACTTTCAATTGGCGAATGATCCTTTTGATTACATCTGAAAGTCAACCGCCTTTTTCTACTGAAATTCAGATTCTTGTATTACTGTGTATGAACAGATTTATTTCAACTAAAAAGGTCAAAGCATCGATAACAGTAATTTGATACTGAATTCTGTTTTATTAAAGCTCTTTTGGCTTTAACGAGTACATTCTTATCAAGTTTCTTGTGCTTCTCATTCGAATTTATATCCGAAATTGTATATAATTGCCAAAAATGTATATTATTACAATTAATAACATGGACAGATATTAAAACAGACGTAGTTTCATTGTCTCTTTTGAAAAAAGGCGCATTCTTTTAAAACAAATAGTCATTAAACATTTTATTGCAACTTCTGTCGGTTTTTCAAAAACTGAATTTGCTTATTTCCAATTTTATTTTTACGATTCAAACGTAGCACATGCAGTCTACACATCAGCTTTAACTTTTTTTAAACTTCTAAATTAAATCCGTCCCTCAGTGACCCACGAAACTTCAATTAATGAGAATTTGGGATGGGCGGGTAGGGGGTAGTTTCAATCAAGACTCATAGCTGGTTAGTGTTTTATGGTGAGAAGTCAACCAACATTTGAACAGCGTTCTGTTAGATGGGAGTTCATATGATCTCATTTTCACATTCCCGGCCCACAGTATGGAAAAAATTACATTTGTTGTTCAAAATAAAGCGCAGCCCACAAATATTGAGCGATTTGAACAAAAAAATTTGAAAAAAAGTTGTTAAGATTTTTTGATTTTTTAAAAACAAATTTAATAATGTTATATTATTGCATTTGTTCGTCAAATTTGTAACAAAAAATAATAAAATTTATCAACTTATTATGAATGTTGCTAAAATTCCCATCAAGTTCCCATCTGATAAGACTGGAATTTAAAAAACCGAATTTTTCTTCCGACGAAGAAAAAACGTATGATTATAGAAAATCCTAGAAAATATTTTTTCAACAAATAATATGTTTATAAAAATTTGGTCTTTTCATATATAATATTGAAACATGTTTAGTTGATATTAGTTTATGAAACTTGGGCGATTTCAACACTTTAACTGTTATTAATGAGCACTGTGAACGTCAAACAGATAAAATGGCCATTATTTTCGTCTTATTTGTTTATGTATAAAAAATTTAAAACCTAATTCGATTTTTTAAATTCCAGTCTTTTCAGATGGGAACTTGATGGGAATTTCAGCAACATTCATAATAAGTCGATACATTTTATTATTTTTTAAAAACAAATTTGACGAACAAATGCAATAATATAATATTATTAAATTTGTTCAAAAAAAAATCAAAAATCTTAAAAACTTGTTTAACAATTTTTTTGTTCAAATTGCTCAATATTTGTCGGCTGTACGTTATTTTGAACCAAAAAAGTCATTTTTTTCAACTGTGGGTCGGGAATGTGAAAATCAGATAATATGAACTCCCAACTAACACAACGCTGCTGAAGGTTTGCTTGAACTTCAGAGCATAGCACACTAACCAGCTATGACTCTTGGTTGAAACTAATCGCCCCACGCCCTTAAACCCTTGTTAATGGAAGTTGTGTGGTTCACTGAGGTCCACTGCGTCCCAGTAGCAGTACGTAAAGTAACGGACCTGACATGACCGTCAGCATCCGGATGTGTAGCAATGACACGACCTAGAGCCCATTTCGTAGGAAGAAGGTTTTCGTGAAAGATAATCACGAGATCGTCGATCTTCATTGAAGGCACATGCTTCTATTCGGGATTTGACAGTAGCCACTGTTAGCTGGCTTTTCCAATTTTCTTAAAATTGGTTTCAGTGCGTAGAATCGCCTGAGAAATCTCTGATAACTCAGAGAATAATGGATCCATTTTATCAAAGGGAGAAATTCAAATTGACACTTGCTGATAATTCAGTTAAAATTGAAAAGTCTTAATTTGCAAATTAAAGAACTTATTTACTTTAGTTTTAAAGTACTCTGACAATTTGAGCAAATTTGAGTGTGCGAGAGCATAATTATTAATAAAATGTCAATAAGTCTTCACTGAACTACTACGGTCTGAATTATTATTATTTAGTTCGCCAGAATGAGCCTCTCTCACACTGGAGAAGGTTAGAAATCGATGAAGTCTAAAATTAAGTATGTTGACAATCATCCAAATATCAGCTGGCAAACCTGTTATTTCTTCCTTCAGGTGAAGAATAATGAAAGACCGATCCAGTAAAGAATAACAGCATGAAAGAGTACAGTACAGACTGTTTGAAGAAGGACGACTGCCTTACAGTATGTGCAAAGATGTTGTCACCAGCTTATCCTTGCCATGTGACCTCAAGCCGTCTTATTTTTCGACTTAGTTTCTATGCTTTCACTAAATAAAATTTCTCACTTTGCTCTTTTCAATACCAATTTAACACTTTTTAATTTTTTCCGGCTCGAAGGACCATTTTGTTTAATGTTTATGTTTATAAATATTAATTTTGCCAGAGCAGGAATAGACAGAGAAGAATCTTTAGAAATAATAATAAGTTCAAGTTTTATTTTAAGTATAGAATACTTGGCAGACTAAGACCATTTTTTAGAACCACACAGATCACTCACTCGTTTATATAGATATTTTTGTAAGATGTAATAATTGATGTCTTTATTCAGTTAATCACTTTACTGGTCCGAAAAGATCGGACTACGATCTGTCACAATTCACTGCTGCTCGCACACTGTTTTTCTCAAGCGACTAGGCTATCATCACACACTCAAACTGAGAAATCACGTAACTTCGAATATTCGTGTAAATAATAAGAAAAATAAAAATCAATTTGAAATAGGCGATGTCGATAAATTGAATAAGTTTCAATCGCAGAAAATCTCATAAATATGAAACATCACAACTCTAAATGCACTTATTATATTGAGTTATGTTTTGAAACATTATAGATCGATCCATAGTTTGGAGTCACTCGAAGGAATATTTAAATTTTCGAAAACGACGCTTTAACATTATTATTCGATATTTATTATTATAATAAATAACGGTGGAGTGATTTTTTTTTATAAAATAAAATGCAAAAAGGCGTAAAATATGTCTCTAGTTATGCTACTGATCATCTTCGGAGCACAATTAACCACTCTGCCCGCAGTGTCAAGGCCGTAAATCGACGCACAATGACCAATGTAAAAACCGGGCAGTTTGCGATGTTCTGCCAGGATGTTATCCCCGATATTTTGTTCTGCCTCTTCGAATAAATGTTTTGAATAATGAGTAAAATATTATATAAAAAATTTGGGTGTTAGAAAATAACTTAAAAATTACATATTCTTTTACAACTCTAGATCGTTCGCCCCCCCCCCCCTTTCCGCACCGGCATATTGTTCTGCTAATTGCACGGAACATTGTCTAATTGTCTTGACATTCAACACAGAAATATGCACCCATTACCCTATGACTTATTTTAATCATTTTTTTTTTACAACTTGGAATGAGTAAATAAATACCTTCTCCCCGGGACTATCCCTGGAGAATCCAAATTTGGTGATCAGTATATTCTCAACAATCAGAAAAGCAGTGGCAGAATCGTTACCTAAAAACTCGCCAAAAACGGCCTCGGCTCTTAAACTATTATAGTTTTGGTCGGGTGTTCGTTCGTCCGTCCGTCTTATTTTTTCTAATGAGGATAAATGAAGGGTGGGGAATGTAGAGGGAGTAGTGGGGTGTGAAAGGGAAGTTCACAAAATTTAAATAATCTTTTTTTTTAAGTAAAATATTTTCAAACAATATTTTTTTGTAATAATTTTTTTTAAATAATTTTTCTTGAAGTTGATTTTTGTAAATTTTTGTTTAAAAATAAAAGACATTTTTTAAAATTCTATTAAGACTTAATTAACGTCATAATAGGCTAAGAACACTTTTTTGTAATGTTTTAAAAATTGAACTTGCTAAGGATTTGAATCCCATATAAAACGCTTTCAAAACCGTATGACATAGCGCACTCATTAACTCAGAATAGTATAGTAGAATAGTGTTAGTTGAAGTAGGAGCAGGTTGCCTAACATTTCTAGCACACACCTTTTTTATCGATCACGGAGATCACTCAAGGTCATTGTGACCCCACATAGGGGAGACTGGAGCCATTCGAGACGCTTTTTTAATTATGCTGATTTCAGTATATACAAATAATTTCTTTCTGCAATTTCTGCATACTTGTGTCTTGTACAATTTCCACCTTCTTCCTTGCGCCGAGCCCATGCTATCCTTTTTTCTCTTATAATTGCGCATCATAGCTCTAGAAATGACGATCGGCTATTAAATTTGGTAATCCAGTAAAAATCAAGATGTCCCGGAAAGCCCTGGCCACGTGCGTCCCGGAAAGCCTCGACACGATTTTGTGACAATTACGCATTATAGTAATCACACACATAAAGATGAATCGAAATAACAACATGCGTCTTATTTCTTGGTCATAAAAAAGCAAAAACACTTACCTCGAAAACTTCCTAGTCCTTTTTTGGTGTTAATAGTCGAAAAGTTCAGCAACGAAGAAAAACTAGTTTTTGAACTAAAAAACACGAATTCCCCTGCGTTCACTGCAACACAGCTTACACGTCAGCCAAACTCCGTTGGTAAAGCAGTGGCATAGAGACCTGACTGATATGATTACCGCAGTTGATTTGATATTTTATATTCAAGTTATCTTCACTGTCCCGGATAGCCCCGCGTCCCAAATAGCCCCGGTCTCCCCTACTTTTTGATGGTCTGTCATTTCACAATTACTGATCCGATTAGCTTAAATAAATTCTCTGATATCCTTTACATATTGTAGAATCAATTTCTTTGGCTTGATTATGTCGTTGAACTTATTTACACATCAAAAAAAAGTTTTTTTGCAACAAAAATGTTGTAAAAAAAGTAAAGTTTTTCAATTTTTCTTATTTCTGTCTAAACGTTTTGCCTCAAAGATATTTTCGACCAGAATCGATGTAAGGGTTTGAGTGATTAATAATGTGCTCTGAATGCTAACCTCATGATGCGCAGATGCAAAAAAAGGTCACTTCCTAAACTGCCTAAACTGATGTCATAGGTAAGCACCTATGAAACGTAACATCTCTGCAATTCTCCACATTGCAATTTCATTTTCTTAGGAGTCATGGTGGGGAAAGGAAAATAAAAAAATTCCAAATTATTGTCGCAAATTTATAAACTCGCTGCATACAGGCGGGACTGTGAGCCAGACTAATGAGTGGCAAGTTGACCCGCGCCAGGGTCTTATCCCCAAATTCAACAAGCGTCTATGCCGAGCAGAAACAACTATTTGCTCATAGAGTTTTCTCATTATGCCATATAATTTAAAATGGCCGTATCTCTGATGTGATAATAGTCCCCGTATACTCAATAGTTTACATGTGTTGCCGGAGTATTAAAATTTTTGTTGTTGTTTTTTCGAAAGGCAAATTGAATATTTGGCAAAATTGGTGGGAGATGTTAAGACCCGATATATCCAAACAATTGAAAAAATCAAAAACTTTGATCCATGCGCTCTTAGAGATATATATTTTAATGGAAATATCAGTTCAGTGCCCTCGGTGACTATAGTGGATAAACTGTTCAACGGTACTTTTATACTTCTGACTTAAGTTAGTGTAACAATGCAGTATTTTTAGTTTTGAATCAGTGTTTTTAGTGACAATTTATTATTTTATATGAGTATGAACATTAACATTAAGTAATATTCCTGTGAAGCATAGCATTCGTTTCAATTTACATTATCAAATTCAACTGCTGATTTAAAATGCGATGGGCGTTTCTATTGAGCTTTTGAGGTTAGGAGCAGTCTCTGGCTAGAGCGATTTGTTCGCATAATTAAAAAACTCAAGTGATATTCAAAATTTGTAAGATTGCATTCTTTTTTCTCACTTTAATGTGAATTAGTGGTATTTTTACCGAATTCTATAAAAAATTATATTTTTCTATGACACATTACGAAAAATGTACGAATCGAAAAACTACGAAACGGTACGTTTGTCTTTATAGTTTAATAGTTTATAGTCTGTTCATTTTAGAAATGAGGTTTAAAATAATATAATTAACTATTTAATTCAAAATCTCCTTTAAATTAAAATTTTGTAATAAAACTATTAAGAGTTGAATATGGCGAGAAAAAAGCTTTCATGATCAACCCAGTGGGTACAAAATTTGGCGACGTCTTTATGACATCTTTGCGACATTTTTACGACTATCTATGTCCATGTCGTTACGGTGTCTTTTCCGATATCGTAAAGACATCGGCAGAGCATACGACGTCTTTACGATATCGTAAAGGGACCTTAAGGATTTGAACATAGGATGTCGTAAAGTTGTCGTTAATATGTAACCATGTCAAAAAGACGTCGCCGAATTTTGTGCCCACTGGGTAAGCAACAAATAAATGATTGAACTGTATGAATGTATATAGGATGTTCGGTTTGATTGAAATAAATATATTCATTATATTAAATAATATTAAGTCCATTGTCTCATTTATCAGTCTTGTCATTGATTTTTACCCAATTATCTCCTCAAACATTTTGATTGTAATTACCATTGCTTTTTAAAAAGATATCCTTCAAAACTTGAAATTGTTCAGATTTTAAATGTGCAAAGATTCTTTACAATGCAACTTAAGTTTCAGTCTTAAATATTTGTATTATTATATTTATATTGGATATGAGTGATATATTTCTTATTAATTCTTCTGATCATGTATATTTCAGTGGGCACAAAATTCGGCTACCTCTTTACGACATCTTTACGACATCCTATGTCCGTGGGGTTCCGGTGCCTTTACGATATCGCAAATACATTCTTAGATCATATGACGTTTTTACGATATCGTTGACACCTTAACGACATGGACATATGATATCGTAACGTTCTCGTAACGATGTTTTAAAGACGTCGCTAAATTTTGTGCTCACTGGGATGTTTTAAATATTTTTGTCATTGAGGTCTTGTATATTATTATTAATTTTTTCATTAGCTACATTAATAGTTTTAGCAGTATTTTTTTAACTTTAAAAAATAATAAAATCAATAATATCAGCAAAATAAATCATAGATATATAAAGTTCGAACTGCTTTCAAAATGTGTCTCGAAATTAAATTTTATTCATATCAAACTACATATTTTTATGACTTTTTCTTTTTTTAAATAATTAGTAATAGTTACTCTTATTGTTTCTGTTTTTTTGCAAACAGCATCAAGTTTTTAATTAGTTTTGCTTTTTCTTAATGCAAATAAATGCAAAAGTCATACCTTCTCTTTGTTTCGCCATCTGTTGGATTAGTTTGATCGACATTTCCCCTCCGGATCGTAAGAGAACTACTACTACATATACATACACGGTCGAGGCAGGGGCTGATTAAAACGCATGCAATGTAATTTTCGAGAATAAATTTATTGCTTTATTTAAAGAAAATGGCAATTGCGTGTTTTATTGTGGGCTGTACGAACAAGCATGAAACGGACCGTAAAATATTATTGCATAAAATTCCAACTATTAAAAAAAACAAATAAAAAGATTGTCAGACCGAGTGAAACGTACATAATTGTTACGTAATGTAAAAGTTTCAAATATTTAGGTTAGTTGACATTACCATTTTTAAATTTCATTTACGCGAAAAGGATTAAAATAAACAGTTTTTCCCAGCGCATATTTACTTGAATATAAAAAAGGAGTACTGCTTTGTATTTGAAAATAATTTAATTCTAGTATTTATTCCGTAAAGTGAGGTGATTAGATTTTGAGTTTAAAGCTTGAGTCCAACTGTCTTCCCGTTACAATTCGCTTCAACAACATATATGTTCTGACGATTTTTTTTCTTCATAATTTATTAGGACTTCCAGCTGATCTTACCGATGTAAACAACCCAGACTGGCTTCTTTGCCAAAATGTAGATTATGCCGTGGGCACAGCTTTGAGAACACTATTTGTTCTTGAAGGACAAGAAAGGCGAATAAAAAGGGTAATAAAATATAACAAAAATATAAAACAAAATGATACAATGAATATAGGCAAAAAAATGATTTTTTTTTTTTAGTTTTTTACTACATTGTTTTCAAAGCTGTGCCCACGGCAGAACCAAAATTTTGGCAAGGAACCCAATCTCGACTTTTTACATCGGTAACATCATCTGGACGTACTGATAAATGATCAAGAAAAAAACTTGTCAGAAAATATTGATTGATTTTAACCCACTGGAAGGCTGTTGGACTCAAGCTCTAATCTCAAAATCTAATCACGTTCTTTTAATGAATAAATACTAGAATTAAATTATTTTCAAACACCAAGCAGTGTTCCTTTTTTTATATTCACGTAAGTATGCACAGGGAAAATAGTTTACTTTAATCATTTTCGGGTAAAATGGAATTTTAACATGGTAACTTCAACTAACCGAAACATTCAAAGCTTTTAAACTACGCAACAAATAAAACTCCGGATTCTATAACCCCGCATAAAATTTGCGTGTCCGCTTCAGCCCGCTCGAGTTGGCCCCTGATGGCTTGAAAAACAGTTTTCGAATATTCAACTTTTTAACATATCGCTTTGTAGAAAATTGCATCGCGCATCTTTTATTTCTCGGCAAAAAGTTATATCGTTTACCGTTTCCCTAAAAAATGAAAAAACTTAATTTTTCAGACCAGCAAATTTACTAAATATTTTCATTTCAACTCAATCCGATAGACAAAGTTCTTTATATTTTAAGGAGAAATTTTGAGAACTCGTCCTTCAAACTGTTCTTAAGATAATGTGCAATTGAAAATTTATTGATTTTTTCAAATAAAAAAGTTAGAAATTTTGTTGACAAGCAGTAACAAAATAACTTTAGACAATTTTCAAACGCTTCGTTTATCGACAAAATTTTGAGTAAGCCCAAAATTACAACGAAAGAAATGTTTATTAGGATATAATAAATTTTAAAAAAAAGTATTACCCTAATTAAATTATTCGTTAACAAAATAGGATCACTCTAATATAGAGTGGCGTGATAGGTGATAACTTCGGACTCTCGAACAGCTCGACCACAGCCGTTGCGTTACATCGTCGGGCGATCGGACTGGCATCATTTTAGTCTATATATTTATTTGTTTACACTATTACATGAATTTTTAACTAAAATCATGAATTTTCACCAAAAAAGTTAATTTTCTATGAACGGTCTATTTTTTCTTTAAAACATTCTTTATTTTTCTGATTTTTATTAAAACTAAACTTGTTAATAATTATACCACTAACTAGAGAAAAATCGCTTAGCACATATTCAATGCTTTTTGTAAAAACAGCATAAATAGAGTTCGTAGAATACCTTATAAAGAACATAATAAACCGATACAGTATTATGGAGATTAAATAAAAATTACGGCTCAAATTTCTGAAGTGAAAATAAAACGGGAAACTTAGATCAAATATTTTTAAATAAGTAATTACGTCTTAAACTATTCTGTCTATAGTAAATTTATTTTTCTTTTAAGCTACCTTTTTTGATTTCATAAATCAAGTTAAAGATTGAATGATGTGCTTGAATTTGTACTTAAAACATCCTTAACGTTTTTAATTTATTACTTAATAAAAAATCCTATTTCCTTATTTCCAGTAGTTTAGCGTAGTATATACATATGAAATATGCCCTAAATTTTACTTATGCACATTTTTACGAAATAAAAATAATGAAGAAAATAATCTTTAAAGTCAATAACTTATTTTTTATTCACTTTCATAATTATTGACAGTTTTATATTTTTAAAGGAAGTATGTACAAATACCTTCTTTTTCTTTACTTTGCTAATATTGTTAACCCAATTTGGTGTAGTGCAACCGTGTTCCGAAGTTATCGCCTCTCACGCGATCGTTCGATGCTATTTTAATGCTCTTATTTTGTTGACGAATAATCCAATTAAGGTAAAACTTTGCAGAAGAACTAATTATATCCTCATAAACACTTCTTTCGCTGGAAACTTGGGTTTACTCAAAATTCTCTCGATAAACGGAGTGTTTGAAAATTGTCTAACGTTATTTTGATACTGCTTGATAACAAAATTTATTACTTTATTAGTTAAGAAAACCATTAAATTTTTAATTGCTCATTATCTTAAGAACAGTTGGAAGGACAAGTTCTCAAATTTTCACTTCAAAATATAAAGAACTTTGTTTATCGGAGCAAGTTGAAGTAAAAATATTTAGTAAATTTGCTGGTCTAAAAAATTAAGTTTTTTTCGGGTTTTTTATAGAAACGGTACAAGATACAAACTTTTCTGCTGAGAAAAAAAAGATGCGGCATGAAATTTCCAACAAAGTGATATGTTAACAAGTTGAATTCTCGAAGACTGATTTTCAAGCCATCGGGGGCTAACTCGAGCGGCCAGGCAAATTTTATGCGGGGTTATAGAATCCGGAGTTTCAATTATCAAAGTACACACCTTTTTCCTTCATATTCACACTATTATTTAAAAACAAAATACTGCTAAGTATTTCAAAAATATTTCATGCTGGTATTTATTGATTAAAATGAGGCAATTTAATTTGCAGGTTAGAACTTGATTGCTATAGCCTTGTGTAAAATGTATTTATCTTACCTGATATAAAATGGTTTAAGCAAATTCTTGAATTTCTTTTTAGCGACTCAATGGACCACGTTTAATCGCATTTATCCATTGTTCGCGTCTTTTTTTCGAAAACTCTATCTGTCCCTCAAAACTTACGTTCCACCCAGTCTGGCATACTTTTTATTTGTTTCTTTCGTAACAGTTGGAATTTTATGAAATGATATTCCACGGTCCCTTCCATGCTTGTTCGTACAAACCACAATAAATCATGCCAGTGCCATTTTCTTTAAATAAAGCAATAAATTGATTTTCGAAAATTACATTGCATGTGTTTCAATGCATAAAACACGAGTGCCATACTACAGGGTTTCGGCCATTTTGAAAATGTATGGCTTAATGGAAATACTCAAGACTCAATTGGATGGGCATGCGCGCTGGGCACCATATTCTTTCGGTCATATTTAGCGCGCCATGTATGGTATGAACTGTTTGACGAATGAAGGAAGTGTCAAATTGTACTTATTTCATTATTAAAGAAAATAACGCTAAGTAAATATTTTTTAGATTAAGAAATGATAGTTTGATCCTTTAATTCAAACTTAAACAATAATTTTCTTTTAAGAAATTTAAATATTTAAAAAATATCGTTTTTATGGCAATTTTAAAGAAGTTTTTATTAGAAATTTTTCTTTTATAGTTTAAATTTTGTACTGTTACTTATTATAAAAAATATATAAATATATATAAAAAAATAACCTGCGTTTTTCCTCATAAGAAATTTGTTGGATTTTATTTCGAACCGTAAATGAATTTCATACAAATTAAAATTAAAGTTTTTAATTACATTTATAAAATATAAATAAAGTAAAGAAAAAACAGCAAGGACTGTGGGCTCAAAGTGAAACTAAATTATATATAATAATCGACAAGAGTTTGCACCCTATCGATAGAAATCTCTGATTATTCAATGAAGATTCTAAGGCTCAGAGAAGCTTCAAAGAATATTCTCTACAGGCACTCAGGTAAATATTTGTAAAGATCCAGCTAGCTCGTTTAAGTGGTCTAAAGGCTCTAAAATGTCCTTTTCGAAATTAAAATAAGAATTTGATTTCCATTGCGCGCTATGGTTTTGCAAATGCTCGCATTAGTTTGTAAACAGAAGTTTGCGACTAATCATACAATGTGCCAGTGCTCCATGTTTGATATGTCAAGAATCATCCCTTAGCCCAAATTTTTACAATGTTTTGTGAAAAGTGTAAAGTGAGTTTCACACAATTTAAAAACTATAAATCACATGTAAAACTTTTTCATCCTGGTAAGAATAGAACAATGTTATGTTTGTAAATAAAACCTAACACTAATCATAAAAAATGTATTCAATTAGCGTCTAACTGCATTCCAGAATATTTTGATAAATTTCTACCTTATAAACCAAAGGTAAATGTCGTGGTGAAATGTAAGAAGTATACAAGAAATTTATTAAGCACTATTATTTAAATTTACATATGAAGGAAGCTCATAGAGTAATTTCCTTTTTATAACTATGATAAGTAATTTTATAGAAAAAACTTTTTTAGAGAAATTAAAAAAAAAATTTGCTTCCTATATAATAGTTACGTGAATCTAATTATGTTGTGTAATTTCATAGAAAAAAAGTTGTTACAGAAATTTGCTTACATAATTTATTATAGATTTTACTATTATTACTATTATATATTACAAATGTCCTATGTCACACCAAAAGGTAACGAAGAAGAAAATTTCTTAGATAACGAAGAAGATAATTTCGTAATTACTGATGAAAATAAAGCCATAAAAATAATGGAATCCATCATTGAGACTCCAAACAAGATCGATGACTTGGCAATTAAGTTAGAAATTTTTAAAATTTTTCTGCTGCATCACATAGATAAAATTGAAGCTCTCGATGAATTGGAAGCAGTAATGAAACTGCGTGCACCCATTGGATTAACGGTAGATGCTGTCAGGAATGTGAGGACTTTAGAAAAAATATATATATAACTGAGAAATACAAATTATTTTTATACGATACAATTTTGAAAGATTAAAAAATGAAACCAAACCATTTTAAGTGTTTCGATATAAAATTAGTCTGTTTAAATGCTTTCAATTCAAAGTTGGCTAATTTTAAGCGATTTCAATTTGAAATAATTCAACATGGAAAGTTTGAAGTCAAAAGCTTATTAATTAAAGTATAAAATTGTACAACTTACAGTTTGGATACATTTCAAAATGTAAAGTCATACAATTTTTATAATATTTAAAATGATTTGGAATTTCTTATATAATAGACTAAGAACAATTTGAAGACTTCACTCGTGTTTGAAATTAAAACACTGTAATTTTAATAGATTTGAGAAATTTAATTATTTGTACTGGAACTACTGAAGCTAACATCAGAATTATCAGAAATCAAAAAGATTAAAGGCTTCTCCCGTATTTCGAAAATATTAGTTAACCATTATTAATTTCGTTTTGTTGTACAATTTTAAAGATTTAAATTTGGTCCCTAATCATTTTATGTGTGTATTAATTGAATATGATTTCATTTTACTCCTATGTGTTTTCAAACTTTAATTAATGATATAATCTAAAAAAAACAGGAATAAAAAACAGAAGCTTATCTGCGAAACAATTTAATGCTGCGAACAGAATATATTCGATGCAGACAGAATATAATAACTGCGCACACCTGTCGATTATTATACATTCAATTTAGTTTCATTTTTAGTTCAGGGTAATTGCTGTTTTTTCTTTACTTTATTTATATTTTACAATTGTAATTAAAATTTTAATTTGTATGAAATTCATTTACGGTTCGAAAGTAAAATCCAAAAAATTGTTTATGAGGAAGAACATTAGCTACTTTTTATATCTATCTACATTTCTGTAATAATAATTAACAGTAGAAAATTCAAACCTTAAAAGAAAATTTTCTGAGAAAAACTTCTTTAAAATCGTGATAAAAAGGATATTTTTAAATTTTGAAAATACTTACAAGAAAATTATTCTTCAAGTTTGAATTAGAGGACCAAACTTTGACCAAACAATTTGACATTTCCTTCATTCTTGAAACAGTTTAAACGTGGCGCGCTGAATCGGACCGAAATACCGTGGTACCCAGCGCGCATGCCCAGCCCAAAACAAAATATTTTTTCTGTTTGACGTAGACGCTAGTCAATATTCTTACCACCGACGTGTCAGTCTTGTGACTCTTGTACTGCCTGCATCGCGTATCAGTTCTTTACGTCAGTAATACCCAGTCCCTTTAGGTACTATAACGACACCGAGTTCTTCTCCAATAAACGCTATCACTTCCGCAGAAATCAGCCAAGAATTATGCTGACGCCATCTGCGAAGTCGTCGCGATTCAACTGAGCTTGGTGTCAGCAGGACCCCGTCTTCATTATGAGGTTAGGAATAAGTTCGAATTAAACACATATTTTTCCTCTCTTTCCTCTTAGCGAGATACCTCACAACGCTTATAGTGGGAAATTATTTGTTAAGTAGATATAAAAAAACAAGCGTATTTCCATGCATTTGATGCATTTGCTTGTGTTCCCGTGTTCGGCGTACTGTAATTTAAAGACTTTTCGAGATTTTGTTGCCTCGTAGAGGTAGGTTTGTAATTATATGATTTTTCAAATCTATGTTTTTGACATAATTCGATGTAATTCGGCCCCAGGAGTTTGAAAATACAAATTAAAAAAAATATGTGTTGAAGTTTTTTCTGTTTATCATTCCTCGAAAAGTAAAAAAACTATGATCATGAAATTCGGAAGAACTGTGGCTTTGGATGATGTCTAGGACTAATGAGATTTGGAACTAGATCTGCAGTTTAGAAGTGAATTTTTGCGTTTGGAAATGACAATGGTTTACCTTGTTTATATGAGAAAAACTTTTTCGATACTGTATTGAAGCATTAACGTCTTAGTGACGTCATTGTGTTTACTTACTAATAGGAAAAATGTTTCTTCTTTCGTGAAAAGGCTCAGTCGGATCTCTTAGAACCACAGTTGGAATCTCTAGGAGATATTGTTGAGATAATTTTCATCATCGCATAACCAAATAAAATGGTAATCCTTCTTCTTGGGATCACCGGTTTCCCTACTTAAGGTCTAGAAATTGAGAGAGAAACCCTACTAGTGAGGGCAGTATTGATTTTACTGCATTGTATTTAAGAAAATCATTGTCTGTTTGCTCAGAACAGCCAATACGAGATTGTTGGCAAGGAAAGCTTATTGTCACAACGATCTCACTCATGGATATTATCTCTATCTCATAAAAAATAAGGGGTTTCTACGCATATGGGAAATTTCCATAGCCCTTTAACGTTCTCGGAAATTCGTGAGGTTTAATGGGAAAGGCTCCGTGATTTCCGCAAATTCACGGCCTCTTTCCAGAAAGTACCGTATATTCGATTTTGCTACAATTATTCCCTTTAACCCCTGTGGATAAGGAAAGGTTTCATGCGATACAACATTTCGGCACTTCTTATTTAATCCACAGGCTCAAAGGAAGCGAGAAAAATTCGAGTACTTCGACAGCCTATCTATTCGAAACCTATTCGAATCTATTCGAATTTGAATCTATTCGAATTCGAATCTATTTCAAACTATTTCAATCTATTTCAAAGCTTCCAAACAGGAAACATAATGTTTTCATTCCAAAAATGGAATTCATAACACGTGTACTTTTGAAAACAATATGAATAAAAAATAGTAATAAAAGTTATAATTTATATATCTCTCGTAAATTTAAGACAAAACATTAAAACCGAATAAAGTTGTGGTCTGTAGACCTGTTAAGGCCTCTGTTTAACATACATTTGACTTAAGTCTACACAAAAGCCAAATGTTATAGAAAATTTTCGTTTTCAGATTCGGATTCAACGACCTATAATCTACGGAAAATAATGCACCTTATCTATTTTACTCATGAAATGTCGACCAGTGTTGTTTACAATTTACAGCTAAAGACTACTTAAACAATTTACCTTCGAGCGCTCATGTGGGCGGCAAATTGGCCACCTTTATAAAAAAAATGTTTGCGATTTAAAAAATTGGGCCTTCGGATGGTTGTTCCTCGAGGTATTGTCCTTTTAGTCAGACAGCTCTTAAATCACTTCACCCGTCTTCTCTGTCTGACACCTAATTAGTTGTAAAGTTGAATGCTTCTGAGAATTTCATCAGGAGCGGCCAAATGGTACAAGTGTTTTTCCAATACTGTGTTATATATTGTTTCGCCTTATATTAGTAATGCTGCTATTGATGTTTGCCAAAGACTGTGATTGTTGAATTATATTAATTTTTCAGATACATTATAAATGCCTAAAACGTTGAATTGTTCCTTTATTTAAAAAATGCATATTTATATTACATATTTATATTCATATTTATATATTTATATATTGAATCGTATGGAAGATGTTCCTGCACTTTCCTTTATTTGATACATAAAAGAAAAAAACTAGTAAAACAACAAAAAAGTACTCAGAAAAACTAAGGGCGCGAGCGCTCGAAGTTTAAAGGGTATAATTTCTGAAATAAGAAAATACCTAATATTGTTGATAAAGTCGAAAGGTTAGTCGCGCGGTAAGTCATTGGTAATGACGAGCTGGTCGCCGGAGCATGCAAAGGAGTTCGCCGAAATCATATACAGGGTGTCCTAAACTCCAGTGTCCGGACATATATATCTGTATATAAAAATAAATAAATCGAAAATTCCTTTTCTAAAAATTAGTTAAAGTTTCCGTTTTGAGTTAAAAAATATTTTAGCTGAATCAATGAGGATCACGCTATAAACAGACGTGCGTGCGTGAACGGAAGATCAACGCAGTGTTATCGAAGCGAGCGCCGAAGTGGGGTCAGCGACGAGAGTGATTTAAGCCACATGAGTGATTTAATCTCACATGAAATCTTAGTAAACAGCCCTCCGAATTTTTATTGCAATTGCAAAATATTTTCAAGAAATAATATTGCCCTTAAGATAGAGTAATTTTGTTATTAATCTAGGAAAGTACTGAGTTTTCGTGAGTTATAAAGAAAGTACAACATTTTATACATATGTGAAGGTTCGTGAGAAGCGGATTCACTTTATTGGTATGGAGTAAGGTATAGGGACATAAATTAAGATGCATTCCTGACATTGTATGCCCAGTACGAACCTTCTAGGATTAGGCAAAGGGCCATTTTTCAAGTTGGAACTTCGAAAACCCACATTTCAAGAAAAATACATTTAAACTTGGCTACTGCTATTAGCGTACGGGTTATATTTGTTCTTCAAACATCAAAATGATCCACATTCCTGGTCATAAATATAATCTGACCACATGCTGATATTATGAGAATATTTGTTAAAGTGTACAAAAACTAGAAACTCCAAAAATATTTCTCACCATTATCGGTAAAACAGGATGCTAAGTATGCGTTTATTTCGCAGATAAGCTTTTTTTAATGGTAGCATACACAAAGCACTATTATTATAATGTGACCCATTCATATTCTATTTTTTATATAGCAAATTCAACTGTTGACTGGATGAATTCAGGAAATGTGTCAATACCAGACTCGTTACCAACAGTATATTCGAGCGAAGATTGGCAAGCGGCTTTTGGATTTCAAAATGAATCGTCACAAGCAGCTCGCTCTATGGCTAAGTCTAATAGGGTCAACATGCCAAGAGTACCATTCCACTCAGAAGATTTTTTAGTCGAAGATACATATACTAATTCACAATATCCATGTTCAAACTCTACGACTTTTGTATCGAATTTGCTCGTGAATTCCCCAGCTTCCAAATTTATGGCTGACTTCCAGCAGAATTCATTGCAACAAAGACTCGTCATGCAGGTATAAGACATTTAATTCAAACCTGTCTAATTTATCATAAATCCTTAAGAAGGCAATTAGATTCCTTATAGGAGTTTAATTATATGACTAACTAAGTACTCGTCTTATTATTCCAGGCCCAACAAAATTATGAAAATAGTGAGTATTTAAAACAAAATGGGTACACTGCTCTAAACAAAGTGCAGACTCCTCACGTCATAGGACCTGCTTCAAAGGCTGATGATGACTTAGGCTTTGATCCATTTCACGAGACACAAAAAGCATTAGCTGAACTGATGGAAAATGAAATTCAAATACAACAGCAAAGACTTCTCCAACAACAGCAAGAACAGAAGCAGCAACAACAATTAAAGGAAAGGGAGGATAATAGAGTGCAAGTACAATGTTCCTTAGGCCCTCAACACTTTTCCCAGGTACTTTAACCTTTTTCTGTATCACCTTTCGGACTTTTAGGTTTTACAAGGAAAAGTACTGTAAGAGAAAAGACTATGTAGATGACATAATTCGTAACTGAAGGTTTCTGTATTTATATTTCCTCAAGTTAATTTCTTTCTTTTTCACATCCATTTTTTATTGTGAGCAAAGTGGTTTTGAATTTAATTTCTTTGAGGGAGGAAATATAAATTTTATTTAAATATTTTGTAGTGCCCTGAGAAAAATGAATTTTTTTATTAGGTGGCTCACTTAGCACAACTTCAGCACCAGGCTCAACATCTACAGAACTTGCAAGCTCTTCAGAATTCACACTCCTTACTATCCCGATTACCACAAGATTTTATTCAACAAAATACAGCTCAAGGAACAATAACAGTAACTAACTTGGGACAGCGAAGTCGCTTACCGCCTCCAGGCTTTCCAAGCTCCTCAACCAACCACATGAATTCATTTGGTCTTGGAATACCACGTCCAGCATCTTCTGGTAATACCCTCTCTGGTATGGATAATTATATATTCTATTTAGCAACACGTGTATTTTATTTTTTCATTCGTTCATTTCATTTATTTCCCCTTATTTGATGCAATTTATCATTTTGGGATTTTTAAAAACATGAGTTTTTAAATATTAAAAAAAATTAATTTCTAATATTAGGGTCGTATTACGCTTAGGAATAATTTGACTCTTAGATGGGTATGAAATTCGAAATTCTCTTTATACACACACGCATACAAACATGCATACATACATACATAAATGCATGCATGCACACATATACATACATATATATGTATGCGTGAACATTCCGGCTCAAAGAAAGGCGTAGCAGGATGTCGGGAGGACCTTCTCATCGATGGATGTGTCTTCAAAGATGCAGCATACTACCAGCGTGACCTATAGATGGCCTGGATTGATTACCGAAAGGCTTTTCCGACGGGTACTTTTGCGGCTAACCTGCAGATCGAAAGTACAAGGTCACTCATGTATTTTACATGGACGATCTTAAGATCTATGCTAAAAACAAAGAGCAACTACATCTAGCTCTAGGGATTGTCGAACGATATACTAAGGAAATAGGAATGGAATTTGGGTTAGACAAATGCGCCAAGATTTATTTGAAGCGAGGAAAACTTAATGGTATCCCTGAAGACCCTGAGCTCGTCGATTGAAGCGCTATACGACACCTTTGCGCTGGAGTGACTTATACATACCTGGGCATGTCACAGAGTCGCATTCAGGTTTCTTGATATCGGGACACAAAAGGTTATGCACATGAACAAAAGCATGCATCTAAAGTCTTCTGTTCCGAGACTCTACATCTCACGCCGTCGAGGTGGTCGCGGAATATTGAATCTTGAATTTCTTCACAACAGGATTATTCTAGGTACAGCACATAGAGTCGCAAATGGAATAGACTCTCTTCTTAAAATGGTCAGGAAGCACGAAGAAGTGGGCAAAGGAGCGTTTCTGTACAAAGCAGCGGAGGAGGCTGTTGAAACACTCAGATTTAATTTCAGTATTAGGGTTGAGCAAAATGCATCAAATATAATTTATCTAGAGTACTCACTCCTGAAAGCACGGATTAAGAAAGCACAAGAGAAAGACTTCCGCGAACAGCTCCTCGATAAGAGGATGTACGGCATCTTCCACAAAAATGTGGAGGATGAGTCAGTGCCGAGCAAGAATGCATTTTTTTAAATTGCGGGTTATCCTCAAAGGATACCCCAAAACAGAATGTAAAAAACAGTTTGCTCACTTCTCCATACCGTATTATATTAGTTTACTATTGTTTTAATTATAGCATAATAGCGTCACAGTGCTACTACCTCCCGCCCTCCTCTAAAAGCATTACGTAATATATTACCGATCCCTTTAGGCATAGTGATTCTTAGTGCCTGTAAGTTTGCTTGCACGTGTGACTCACCGACGATTATATAATTAGTTCAGATTAATCCAGATTCATCAGCGTGTTTTTTTTTTCATTTGAAACAAATCACGCCGATAAAGAAGAATTCGTTTATTCGCTCATTAACTATAATCGTGACACCACCTCACTGCCTCTCTATATCTCAATCAGAGCTGCCAGATAACATCACCTAAATATACAAATGAATAACTATTACACAAACTCCGGCAGTCCCTTGTTGGCAGCTCTGATCTCGATTCTAAAGTAGAGGCAACGAATATAAATCCAAATTTCGAGAAGCTCTTTCCAATATAATCTCAATCTTTTTATATGAAAGGAAATTAGTGTACAATAAAAGTATTTTGTCCATAAGTATTTCATCAAATTTCAGCAGATATATTCGGTCTTACGGTCAATAATGAAATAAAAATAAAATGTAAAAAAAATGTAAGAACACATTAAAAAGAATGCTTCTACGTTTTGAACAACACTGCGAGTATGTCTGTAGTGTCAATACACAGATCAATAATTTAATTAAAAGGAAATTTTATTAATATAAAGGTTTCATCATTTATGACGTAAGAGAGTTGAGTCAAAAAAATATTGTTGCATTTTATAAAATACTTTTAAAACATGATTGAAAAGAAATACTTTTTTCAATTAAAGCTTTAAATATTTTGTAGAGGCTGCAATAATTTGTACAATTGTCACATTATAATTGATACAATGTTCAGAAGGAGACAATACAAGACTGCCTTTTATACAAAATTAATATTTGTAGAGGCGAGAAGAGAAAGTTTAATAAACCTTTAATGAAAAGGCCTGCCAAAGCTTGAGAATATCAGACTGAAGTAAAATATTATTAAATAAAATAACAATAACTTAACGTGGGTAGTTCATGCATTATTCATGGATAAATTTGGTTTATTTTAATTATTTTAATTTTAAATTTGTTAAAGTTTTCATATTCTTATTAATACAAATTGATTCAATGATTCTCATTTTTAAAGTACTATTTTCCCTATCAAAAATTCGAATATTATAAAAATCTACAATATGATTAAATTTCCATGAATGTTTGTGACAAACCTGTATTCAAAAAAGCAATTCTACCATCCGTTTGATGTTCATAAATTCTACTTTTCAATCTCCTGCCAATTTCACATATGTAGTGTTTATTAGAACCAGTGCATTTTTTTAAATCAATCATATAAGACAAGTTTTCTATTTTTTCGGAATATTTTTTGTCAGTTAAACATTCGTCTCAAGACTGATCATTTTTTTGCTTTGGTTAAGTGTGTGTGAAGTGAACTTTTTACGGGATATTCTTAAAACCTGTCAGAATAAATCTGGAAATGAACAACTAAAATGTTAATAGATTTACAGTAAGCAAAAGGGTTTGAAAAATAGGGAAAAATTGATAAACCGTGCCATAAACCGCGCTGAGTCGAGTTTTGTTGGTGACTCGAAATACTAACTGACTCTAACGGGAGTGACAGAGCATTAGGACCTCAAGTCTGCAGTAATCAAGGTTTAGGCTTTTTAGGATGCAGGTCTGTAGATAGAGAAGCGTAATAATTACACGAATGATGAGCAAATTAGTGACCTCCAAAGGCCTCGCAGATGAATAATTAGAGTTGACTCACAGTTTAATCACTTTAACATTACTTTCACAAGAATCTTAAAAACAAAATTTAAGAACTTTCAGTTAGCTTAAAATCCAAATTAAAAATCCTATTTAATGCCCAATAATCAAATTGATGCAAACTCCTGTTAAAAAAGAGCAGGAATCGAATGACAAAATTTGAACCACAATGAACAAAAAAAACCTCCTATTGTGCTCTGAAAAAAAAAATTTTTTTCGGAAAAAAATAAAAAAGAGGAAAGAATAATGAGAAGGCAGCCAACCACATCCCCTTCGTTCTTTTTCTCTCTTTCGTCTTTTTTATTTTTATTATCATCAAATTACAATAAAATAACATTCAAAATAAAAATAAATAATAAATAAAATTGCATTACCAACGTTTCGGTACTTGTGCACTACCTTTATCAAGACAAGAAAAATGTAATAGGTATTTTTTTTATTTATTTGTTCATTGTAGTCCAAATTTGGTCGTTGCATTCTTGTTTTTTTTTTAAACAGGATTTTGTATCAATCTTAAAACATTTTCGAGGGCTGAAAAATGGCTGCAGCTAAATACAGAAATAGGTATATTTTATTTTGGCTAGGCTTATACGTATTGAAAGTCGTATGTGGCTTTATAAAATCATTGTTTTGATAAAAAAAAATTATGGAAACCAGAGCTTGAGTAACAACCGGACCAAGCGGGTTTTTATACCAATTTGTAGATAAATTTCTACTAGGCATTTTTTAATCTTCAAATTTAAGAAATTTCAATTTTTTTTTCATTTTCAACTGTAATATGAATATATTTATCAATACTATTTAAGATATTTAAAAGCTCTAAAAATTTATATGCTTTGAGCATTGTAAATATGTCATGTACATACCGTTTATAGATAATCGCATTGAAAGATAATTTAGATAAGGATCTTTTTTGACATTTTTCATAACCAAGTTTGACACTGTGATAGATACAGGAGATCCCATTATACATTCCGATAACTGTTGATAATATGTATTATTAACAAAATTGAGAGGAATATTATCAAACATTGAAACTACGTCTAAAGATAATACTGAATGAGTGTAAGGTATTATAATGTTAGCAATGTTTTGTTTTAGATTCCAAGTATTTTTTATGAACGAGTTAGTTTTTCCTGAAATTGGTTTTAAATTATTTGATAAGTATTTTGCTAGATTGTCAGCCAGTCATTCAATTGTGGAAACAATTAGTCTCTAGTTTAGACCAGATTGTTGTATCGTAGGAAGTATATAAGTCCTTTTCACAACTCTACTGATTCAGCGATTTGTACATTTGAAACATTTTTAACTCTATGTTCTCAACGACATTTGTGTCGAAATTTCTGTTTTTAACCACTTGAACTTTTTAATACAATCATTACTAACTTTAGATTTACAAATTTCAAATACTTCAATTGTGATCCGAAGAAAAAATTTTAAGGCATCATAATTAATATTGCTAAGCAAACGATATTTTCAATAATTAGAAATTAAAGCTAATTCGTGAATACATTCAACTATGTTATAAATTTCGCAATTTAACCATTTTTCTTCAGTATTTAAATATTTATTTTGTAATTTCTTCTTTATTCATAATGTGTTCACTATTTGCATACAATCCTATATTTCGATCCTTACTTCTATTTGTTACAATATCGAAATTTGGGACGTGTTAGCGAGCAACTTGCGAGCGATTGAGCCTGCGATCGAAAGTGAGAAAGAGTGCGGCAAAGCAACCGCAACTTAATTTACTTATTCTATTACATAGCCATTACTGACAAATATTTGAACTTCTGAAGCAGGCAACTTCCGTTTCCTTTTTCTTTCACTTCTCTTGTACCTCCATTCTGCCATTTTTAACATCCATTCTTTCTCAATCGCTTCTCCAGTCTCCTTCATCAAATATTCTCCCAATCCATCCCCCCCTAGAATCTGTACCAAATTCTCTTTCCAGCTTCCATTATCTTTTATTTAGCTCCTAAATCCTTCCCATGCATGCTCCCATGTTTCCTCTTCCCATTCACGGATTTTGCATTTTCTGTTCTCTGTCTTTTTCCAATAAATCGTTTCTCTTACCTCGTTTTCCACACTAAATGTTGCTGTTCTGGTCCATCTTCTCTCTCCCCATCCCTTTTTTAATACTTTGGTACTCCTTCCTTTATTACATCAAACACTTTCTCGCTAATTCATTTGCAACCTCTTTCCTTTTTTCCAAAACCACATTACTGCTCCATAACCCAATTCCAGCCATACCAGTGTATCAAATAACCACATTCTCCTTCTCCATTTTTTAAAGCCTTTTTTCTATTCCCCATATATATGTGATTATCCCTGCTGCTTTTTTGTAATTTCTCTAACATGATCTCTGTGACCTAAATTTGTTTGCAAGGTATATCCCAAACATTTAAATTCTTTTCCTTCTAACTTTATTCCTTTTTATCTCCTTGTAAATTCTTCCGTTCTTCCCCCTCATTTTCAAAACCTTATTGTCTTTCTCTTTTCTATATATAAATTCAACCTTTTCTTATATAAGTATTTCTCTAAGCCTGGCATTAAGCCCGCCATACCTTCTTCATCTTCTACCATCAACACTGTATCGTCTCCTACTCCTCTCCATCCTTTTTTCTTTATTTTTCTTCCAAGTCTGATATTAATATATTTAATAAAAGTAGGCCTAGAGGACATGCTTACTTTACTCCCCTCACCAACGAGAAACTATCTTCTCCTTGCTCTCCTACCTTTACCCTGCTTCTCGTCTCTTTAAACATTTTTGCAGATAAAAGGAACTCTTCATGTCACTAATTTCATCAGACCATTTAGGCAATGATGCGCGATTAGAAAGATTCTTTAAGATGCTTTGAGCTTGTAACCACAAAATGCGAAATATAACGATATTTGTGACCCATAGCCTGTTTTAAGTTTGGCCTCCAAACTGTGGCCAACTACAGACACAGTCAAAAGAAGATGATTCGTATAGAATTATTAGCACTGACTCAATACATATTTTTTCCGAAGGATTTGAGAATGAAAAACAGAAAACTTGTCATATGTCTGGGGTTTTGCGAGATCCTCGTATCAATAAATTAATCAGGTTTATTTTTTTACTCACAATTCTGACATCATATAAGAATTCTCGACAGATATCATGTTTTCGAAGGGCCACCGCTTGATGATTGTGACTCTACATTTGGCGAAATACGTCGCGAAATGGAGAAAAAAGGGAATAAGATGACATGTCCTGTCTGTGTGTGCTGTTGTAGTCAGCCACCAGGTTAGCTGTCACCTTCCCGCCACGCACGGTATTGGGACGCCCTTCCTTAACGATTCTCAACGAAGATATCCTCTTCTGGGACATTGACTTTTTGATGGGACTATCAACAATCGATAGTACGTCAAAAATAATTACACACGTACCCCAGATTTTTTGTAAGTGGTCCCTTGTAAGCACTATGAGCGTTTGTAAATCACGTTAGTGTAAATCATGCAGACACTTTTCGAATTATTTATTTGTATAATCGTAATTTATATTTTTTCGGGTGATAATCGTCATAGACTATCACGTAGCTGGGTGATGCACTGTTTGCTGTAGCTATGAAAAAAATGTGAAGCAGTTAAAGATTAGGCAGTTTTCAATTGGAAAATAAAGAAAATGTGAATACAATTTTTTTTACAAAATATTGAAATACTTTTTACAGATATCATCCGCAAATGCACCAATTTTATAGATAAACCAATTTATAATTGTATGTAAATTTGTAAATTTAGCCTGTTTAAAATTATATGTGGACTCCCATCACGTCGCCTAACAATTACTATGGATATTGCAGAATTTTCCATATTGATATACTGGCCCACAAAAAAAGTTTTCTGCACGAGACAAGTGACTAGGCTACCCTTATAGATTTTGAGCCGCTGAATTCGAATCTGGCCTCAGAATTTCTCATACAAGCCTCAGTTTTTTCCTAGAGGCAGAAAATAGGGGAAAACCGAGGAATGTTCTGAATATTATTTTCATAATACAAGTAGATAAAAGAATAAACTTACGGGTGCCATATTCTTATGTGTTGAGACTCTTAAAGACCAACTTCATACACAAAAAGTCTCCATTGTGCTTTCCGTCTCCTCTAGCTAGGATGAACCTGGGGAAATTAAAGGTCTTGCTCGTGTTATGCGGACTTATATGGCAAAAAATAACAAAGATGATAAATCCTTTGCAGTTTTGCGCTCTCAATTTAAATTTGACCACTAAATTTTTCGGGCTTATACCATTTTCTCCCTAGATGCAAAAAGTAGAAAAAATCTCAGGGATTTTTTGGTCACACAGGCCATAACAAAATTTTTTTGCACGAGACAAGTGACCAGGCTACTCTAGTGGATTTTAGGCCGCTGAATCCAAACATAGCCTTAGAATGTATACGGGAAAATATAACAATAATCTCATATCTTTGGCAGTTTTTCTTGTGAAATCAGTCACTTGTCCCGTGTAGACAACTTTTCTTTGGCGGACCTGTGTGAACAGAAAATCCCTAGGCTTTTCTCTACTTTTTGCATCTAGAGAGAAAATGGAAGAAGCCCGAAAAATGTGTTCAAATTTAGATTTAGCACGAAAATCTGCAAAGGATATGGCATTTTTATTATTTTTCCCCATATAAATTTATATAATATGAGAAATACCTTCAATTTCCCTAGAATTACCCAAGCTAGGGGAAACAGAAGACACACTAGAGAATTTCTGTGTACAAATTAAGTCTCTATGAGTCGCTATACTTAAGAATATAACGCCCATGTGTCTCTTTTCGCGTATACTGGTATTATTAAAATAACGTCCAGAATATCCCTAGGTTCTCGTCTATTTTTTGCATCTGGGGTAAAACTGAAACGTATACGAGAAATTCTAAAGCCAGATTTGGAATCAACGGCTCAAGATCCATAATGATAGTCTATTCACTTTTCTCGTGCTGCCATTTTTTTATGGCCTGTGTGACCAGAAAATCCCTAGGCCTTTCCAAACTTTTAAATTAAAAGCGCAAAACTGCAAAGGATATAGCATTTTCGTTGTTTTTTGCTATATAAGTCTGTATAACATAAGCGAGACCTTCAATTTCCCTAGATTCATCCTAGCTAGGGGAAACAGAAAGCACGCTGGGAAATTTTCGTGTCTGAATTTGGTCTTCACGAGTCCCAACACATAAGAATATGACACCCGTACCTTTATTCTTCCATATACTGGTATTATCAAAATAATGTATAGTATATCCCTAGGTTTTCCCTTATTTTCTGCATCTAGGCGAAAACTGAGATGTGTACGAGAAATTCTGAGGCCAGATTCGGATTGAGCGGCTCAAAATCCATGAGGGTACCCTAGTCACTTGTTTCGTGCAGACAACTTTTTTTGTGGGCCTGTGTAATGATTTCTATATAACTAAACTGGCGAATATTGACTCTTCTTTATAAATGATAAATTGATCAAGTTACCCAGCAATAAATGTAAAAACTATCAAATTTAGAAATTAGGCCCTCTGCAAATTTATTTATAAATTCCAACTTTATCAAGTCGCCTGATTATAAATGTCGATATTACACAATTTTTTAGCTTTAGAATTTTTAAATGTAAATTAAAAATGTTCCAGTTCGTGAAAAATTTTCTTTCTAAATTGCCAAATTTCTGACATGTACAATAATGTAGAATGTTGTGAGTACTTACATTTTTTTATAAATCACTACGGTATCTGGCACATGTCCATTTCTAAACGGAGAATTTCACTTGTTTCCGCCAGCGTGATCGCCAGACAGGCTCTTTACCATTGTACTGGCGATGCTTGATGGATGTACACGCATGCGAATCGGTACACGTTCGGCAAAGGTGACTAACGTGATTTACAAACACTCATAGTTTTAATAAGGGACAACTTGCAAAAAATCCGGGACAAGTGTCTAATTATTTTTGAAGTACTATTGATTGATAATAGTCTCATCAAAAAGTCAATGTCGCAAAAGAGGCTTTTCCCTCTGAGATTTTCAGTCTGGACCCGCAGTCGATAAGGAAGGGCGCCCTGATACCGTGCGTGGCGCGAAGGTGACAGAAGGTTTGATTTTAAAAATTTCTTTTGATCCGAGAATTTCGCAAAACCCCAGATATTTGACAAGTTTTCTGTCTTTCGTTCTCAAATCCTGCGGAAAAAGTATATATTACGTCAGTGCCGTACCTATAACAAAGTTCATAGTCGAATTTAACCAACACCCTTAATCATCAACCAAGTCTGTGCATTGCAAGTGTATCTATTTAAGGGGTACCTGCAACCGAACAAAAAATATTCGCCCGTTAAATACTAAAACGGGGTTAGATTCGGGCCTGAAAAATCGCACTCTGTATTAAATTAATTACATATATCCTAGTTTGTATTGCCAAAACACTGATTCTAAATTTTACATTATCAATGGTTTTCTGCCGAATAAAGTTAAAAGAAGAAAGGAGTTGGGGTCAGTAAAAGCAAACTTTTGCAATGCCAGTCACCGGGCAGTCTGTTTTAGTGCGAGGTGCCAAAAATTCACCTGGCAAGCGTAGAGATTCGCCGAAGACCAGTTCTGCTGACGTTTATTTGGGGTCGTCGCGTCACGCCGCTCTGATTCCCAGTAGAACGATGGGAATCGTTTCTGTCTACCTTTCATCTACCGGACATCTCATCGCTGCTTTGAATTGTCTGTGGAACCGTTCCACGAGACCATTTGCTGCTGGATGATACGCTGTGATAAGGAAATGTTGAGTTGCCAGTAAGGTGTTCAATTCCCTAATTAAATAGGACTCAAATTGTCTACTCTGGTAGACAAGAGAATGTTTTAGCGACGGTGTCAGCATTGATATTTTCTACTGGATAGGCTTCTAGCCAGCGTGAAAAGCGATCAACGATCGTCAGACAATTCTGATATCCGTCAAAGGAAGGCAAGGGTCAGACGAGTTCCATATGGGTGTGTTCAAACCTTCTTGACGGTTGTGAAAATGTACCTACCGGACACATAACGTGACGCCATGCCTTGGATTTTTGGCATTGCATACAATCTTTTGGCATTGTCTGCAATCGGTCTTGATGGACGGTCAAACGTATCGTTCAGTTACGAGTTTCGTCATGGCCTTGATTCCTGGATGCGACAGCTTCTGTTGTGAGTTAAATGCTATTCGTCGGGGAGGTTCCGTGACGAAACGTCAAGCTGTGGAGGTAGAATCATCGCAGTACAGAATAATATCCCGGAAGTGATATCTGTTTTAATTGTAGAGCTGTCCCTGGCTGAAGGTGATCTTTGAGTTCTCAATCTGTCTTCTGTGTTTCTGCGAGTGCTGAGAAATCAATCCCGTTCGAAAGTGGCTTCGATCCGACAGAGGGTGTCGGCCACGATATTGTCACTTCCTGAGATGTGCCTGATATCGGTGGTGAATTGTTCAATGAAATTCAGGTGTCGGAATTGGCGAGGAGAGCACTTGTCCGATTTTTTTTGGAACCCAAAAGTGATGGGCTTGTGTTCAGTGAAAATGCTGAAGTCTCAACCTTCAACCATATGTCGAAAAAATTTTACTGCTATGTCGACAAATAAATCCGAAGCATCGGTAAAGATGGCTAAAGGAGCTTGCGGTGCTGGAAAAGCTAGCAAAACAGCTTCTGCTAGGCTCTTTTTGCAAGCCTCGAAAGCTTTAAGAGCTTCTGGAGTACAAGCGACGGGAGTTCGGCCTTTTATGTTTCTATGCAGTAGATCATTTATTGGAGCTTTTTGCTCTACTGCGTTTGGGATTGCCAGTCAGGGAAAATTTATGATACCTAAGAAACGACGAAGATCTTTTGCAGTTTGAGGCTGAGGAAAAGTTAGGATGTCTTGGACTTTTTCTGCTAGTGGCTTAATTCCCTTTCGTGTCCCCTTGCCCAACATTTTTCGGGATTAATTAGGATACCGTAATTTCTCAGCCGATCAAAAACTTGATGAAGATGCTGCAGGTGTTTCTCCGATGATGGTGCGATTAGGATGTCGTCGATGTATACATAGAGGAAATCGAGTCCTCTAAGCACCTCATCCATAAATTTCTGACAAATATGTGCGACGTTGCGGAGTCTAAACGATATGAAGCGAAATTTGAATAATCTGAAAGGCGTCTTGATGGCTGTCTTAGGGGCGCCTTCCTCCGCCAAAAGGATTTGATTATAAGCCCTGACAAAGTGAGTGGTAGAAAAACCTTTTTGCTGTGAAGGTCGTGAGAAAAATCATGTAGATATGGCACAGGGTATTTATTTGGTACATTCCTCGGAACCCCCCTCTTTGGCGCTATGTCAAGAAGCGATGCCCAGCTGCTCTGCGAAGGTCTCGCTAGGTCCATCTGCTGCAAGTCCTGAAATTCCTTCCCGGTTAGTTAAATCTTCCGAGGCAAGGCGAGGAAAAACGCAAAGGTCTGCTCCTGCGTCGACAAAAATCGCGTTTTTGTAGATTTTTCGGTTACGAAGAGGCAGCGAGACTTCGGGCAAAGGTCACTGGCCTCCATCAGTGCCGGTTCGACCTGTTTACCGGTGTATATGTGCAAGGTTTGTTCCGACGTTTTGCATCTTCCTCGAAACGCGAGTGGCATCAGTAAACGCCACCCTAATTCGAGGATCGACTGCGAATTTGGTTTCCCTGGTGATAAACTCGAGGTTGTGAACGGCTGCAATGTTTGGGGGCAGCCGCTATCTCCGCGATTGATGACGTCAGATGAGTCAAGTATTTTGATCTTGCTAATCTTGAGAGGTTCGAAATGTAAATGATGCACTCGAAATTGTTTGAGTGTCACTGCGCTGGGAGGGAGTGAAAAAGGAAGAGCAGGGAGTCACTGGACTTAGAAGAGATTGTGGACGGCTTGGGTCCTATACAACGCGTAGTTCTCCCTCTTTCTCTCGCCCCGCTTCGTCCCAACTCGCAGTTTTCCTCGAATTTTCACTTTAGAAGAAATTTATTGTCCGATCGCGGATCACGTTGGAGTCACCACTTTGAAGTTTCGCGGGTAATTGTAATGAAAGTCGAATACACGATTTAACGAAACAAACAATTATCTTTGTTTAGTGCGAAATATAAAAGATTGACAATGC
Source organism: Belonocnema kinseyi (assembly GCF_010883055.1). Classification (NCBI taxonomy): domain Eukaryota; kingdom Metazoa; phylum Arthropoda; class Insecta; order Hymenoptera; family Cynipidae; genus Belonocnema; species Belonocnema kinseyi. The sequence continues at coordinate 139,644,140 of NC_046660.1, forward strand.
GGGGGTGCGACTCGGTTCACGGTCAAGTGAGTACTCTCTTTTCTGAGGATGTACCCATCGAAAGGTGGAACGTCTCAGCGTACTTGATAGAAGAACAAGAAAAAGTCCTGGGCCTGTGGTCCCCTGAACGGTCGAAAGACAAAATACCTAAGTTTAGGCTTTTTCGTGGAGGTCAAGAAAAGCCAGTTCAAACATGGAAGAATGACCATGTAAATTCCGATTTGATGTCACAGCTGAATGTGTCTTCTTTTATTATTCTTATTATTTTGTACTTAGGTCTTTTTATTTGTGATCACCTTTGATATCTTGTTTTTGTATTCATCTCTGAATAATTGATAATGAATTTTGAAGAAATTTCTTATAGTTTGGGTTTTTTCTTATATCTGTGAAATTTATTGTAACATGTGCCTTTTACGATGTTTGTGTTAGTTCAGTGGGTTCGTTGGCAATTGAGTAACTTGTACTGCCTCGTGACTTTGAATACTGCATCACGTATTTTTCGATAGTGTTATTTTCATTTAAATAAAATTTTTTTATTAATTCAGCAACATTCACGCGATTTTCATTTGGTCATATATATTTTATTGGTTATACTTCAAAAGGCTACAAGTGTCAACAAAATATAGGTTATGTTACTTGTGGACTGAGTAGTAAACGTCAATTTTTTTCTTTGCCAATGACATTATGGAATGGCTGCTGAGTAACAATTACTATAAAATAGTAATAATATTCTCCGCTCCCAGTGGGCCAAGAGTGAATTGTGTTTAACGCTTATTTGCGTCATAAAAAAGTATGTAATGAATACACAGGATATGTTTTAAATAAAGTGAATAAAATATTACATACGAAAACTTTAAATTGACATTACCTACATTTACTTATAGCGGTTTGGGTAAAAAAAGATATCTACCAAAAAGATATCTCGAGGCAATTTGACTTGCTTGAATTTTAATTCATAAAGTATTTAGGGATTTCTTTTATTTTAGAAAATGTTTTCTCTGAGCCGCATCTCAAAATTTGGTTCGATTGACCACTAAAATAAATTGTAGACAATTATAAAAATAAATAAATTATATCAAAAATAAATCTAGACATGATATTTTAGGCCAGAATTGTTATTCCATTTTTTTTTTTTTTTTTTTGAAATTATTCTATTTTCGAAATTGCTATGTCTGGATCTGATTTCCAAACTGACATTTGATCAGCCCCTAAAATTAATTCTAATTCAATTTGATAGGATAGGTATATCAAAAATATATCTCGAAGCAATTTCACTTGCCTGAATTTTCGTTCATAAAGTCTTTTGAGATTTTTTTTTCATTTTAGAAAATGTTTTCTCTGGACCTCATCCCAAAATTTGGTTTCATCAACAACTAAAATAAATTAGAGACTCTTTGGTGATAGGAGTGTATCAGAAATAACTCTAAACATAATATTTTCGGCCAGAATTGTTATTCCATTTTTTTTACAAATTGTTATTTTTTCAAAATTGTTATCTCTGGATCTGATTTCCGAACTGGCATTTGATCTCCCCCTAAAATTAATTCTGAGTTATTTTGATGGTATAGGTGAATCAAAAAAATATATCGAGGTAATTTTACTTGCACGAATTTTAATTAATAAAGACTTTAGGCAATTTTTGTTTTAGAAAAGGTTTTTCCTGGACCTCATCTCAAAATTTGGTTTGATCAACCACAAAAATAATTTAGAGACTCGTTGATGACAGAAGTATAGCAGAAATAAATGCAGAAGCGATATTTTATGCCAGAATTTTTATTCCAATTTTTTCAGTATTTTTGCTATAATTATCTATTTTATCGGGTCTAAATATTAAATTCATACATTATTGGTATCTTATCAGAAAATAAAAATCTTTTAGTGTAATTCAAATCTAATCGAAATTTTATTTTAGTGTATTTGATTTAGTTCTTGTTTAAGCTCAAATTATGCCGTTAGAAATGAAGACACCAATTCCGTTTTATTTGATATGTCATCTTTTCAATTGGGCTCGAGGGCATTTTAGTCATCGGAGTTTATAATTAATTTTTTTCGATCCAAAGCCCGCTCAAGAGTTTACATTAATACTAATATTTGATTTCTTTACAATTATTTTCTGCGTTGACTATACCAAATAAGTTAGTGGAGAGTCTGGAACTTTTGATGAGGCAAATTATTTTTAATTCTCTGTCCTCAATCAGCAATTCTTTTTCAATCGACACATAAAATGACGAAAAAAAGAGTCTTTTCAATCAATTCTTTTACGCCTTAATTCTGTACTGGGGTATCTTAGAAACTTAGGTATCTTGAGTCTGTTAGTACGTTTTTTTTCCTGCATAAAAAATTTAATTTTTGAGAGTGCTTTTTGTCTCTCCGAATGAATTGTCAAAATAATGTTTATGTCCTTTCGGAACGCCTTTCACCAAATCAAACTTCTTTATTCCATAATTAATATGATAGCGTTCCACTGTAAGAAATGAAAGAAGCTTAAAAATCTAATCCTTCGCAATTTTTTCGGCGGAAGAGTCATAAGAATAGGTGGACTAGTAGAATGGCCTCCACGCTCTTGTGATTTAACCCTCTTGGATTATAATGTATGAGGGTTCTGTAAAAAAGGTGAAGCTTATACCTTCGATTATTTCGCTAGAGTGGAGGAATTGAAAGAAAAAGTTCGTGTTTTATGCCAGTCGAAACTGACTCCTGCCGTGGGTCAGATGTGCCAAGAATTGCGTCCGAAAATTACACTGGCTGATTGGAATTAATTCTCAGAGTCAAATAAAGTCACTTCGATCATTTGGCTTGAATTACTTTTGCAAAAATGGGAAAAATCTCTAAAGTAAAATTGACAGAAATCATAATTGCAAGATAAGATTAAAAAAAAATTTTATAATCGAAACTTTCTAAGAATATCAAAGTCGCTTAAGGAATTAAACTGCAAATGATTATTTATAATATTTAATGCGATAATAGAATTCCTTGAACTTTTGCAACTTTTCTAAATAAAACATTATATTTCCGAGAACGTTATTTTTCTCTCCTAAAGGAGCGTCAAAATGGTGCTTATTCCCTTTCTTAACCCCTTTATTCAAATCAAACTTCCTTATTCATAGAAAAAGTTGTTTACAATTTTCAGAGGTGAAACTCTATTATGAATATGATGGCGTTCAACTGCATTGAATAAGAGAAGCGTTCTTGTCGAAATTTGCCACAGCCTTTTTTTCCTTCACAAGTGATACCGATAATAAATATAGGTCATTATCCAATTAAAAAGATGACATCTGAAATAAAATGTACGGATTGGTATCTTCATTTCTAACGGCGTAATTTGAGCTTAAACAAGAACTCGATCATATACACTAGAATAACATTTCGAGTAGATTTGAATTACACTAAAAGATTTTTATTTTCTGATAAGATACTAATAATGTATGAATTTAATATTTAGACCTGATAAAATAGATAATTCAAACAAAATTTCTGAAAAAAATTGAAATAAAAATTCCGGCTTAAAATATCATATCTAGATTTATTTCTGATACACTCCTATCACCAAAGTGTCTCTCATTTATTTTATTGGTTTATCAATAAAAATTTTCAAATGAGGTTCAGAGAAAACATTTTCTAAAATTTTAAAAAATCTCTAAAGACTTTATCAATTAAAATTCAGGCAAGTCAAATTGCTTCGAGATATCTTTTTGATAACCTATACCATCAAATTGAATTAGAATGAATCTTAGGATCTGTTCAAATGCCAGGTTGGAAATCAGATCCAGAGATAGCAATTTCGAAAAAAGAATAATTTCTAAAAAAATTGTAATAACAATTCTGGCCTAAAATATCTTGTCTAGATGTATTTCTGATACACTCCTATCGCCAACGAGTCTCTTAATTTATTTTAGTGGTTGATCAAATCAAATTTTGAGATTAGTTCCAGAGAAAACATTCTCTAAAATACAAAAAATCCCTAAATACTCTTTGAATTAAAATTAAAGCAAGTAAAATAGCCTCGAGATATCTTTTTGGTACACCCATACCATCAAAATCATTCAGAATTAATTTTAGGTTGATCAATCCTCAGTCTTAGGATAAGGCCTAGAGATAAAGTTTTTCCAATCATGTTTATTGAAATGAACCACCTGAAATGCACCAATTCCATCCGCATTTCCTGATGTGTGTTTCGTCTATGATCAACCTGCGAAAAAAAACCAATGGAAATCAGTGATTAATTTCAGAAATAATGCGTTACTTATTAAAATTATTAATGAGTAATTATTGTTTAACTTATTACTGCCGACACTGTCAGCAATAAACATACAAAACCACAAAACATTTCTTTGGCAAAGAATAATCCATCGAAAGTAGAATAAACGTGCCAGGCCGATCTGTCATTATTTCGGGGGTTATCTTCGTATTCACCTTCTACCCAAACCGCTGTAAGTAAATGTAGGTAATGTACATTTAAACTTTTCGCATGTAATATTTTATTCACTTTACTTAAAACATATCCTTTCTATTCATAACATGACTTTTTATGCCTCAAATAAGCGTTAAACACAGCTCACTCTTAGCCCACTAGGAGCGCAGAATACCATTACCATTTTATAGTATTTGTCACTCAGCAGCCATTCCATAATGTCATTGGCACAGAAAAAAATTGACGTGTAATTCTCAGTCCACAAGTCTTACTTAATTATTAATAAAACAGTTATTATTTGTAATTACTACATGTACATAACCTAAATTTTGTTGATACTTGTATCCATTTGAAGTTTCGAATATAACCATGGAAACTGCGATAAACTTGATCCGAAGATGCATGGACTTAACTGAATTGCCAAACCGAATGCTACTTTAAAGGTGCAAATATTAAAATGCCCCTGTACAATTGCTTCTCTACTGCTGCTGTGCAATTCAGGTAGCCTTACAGTTCGCCATGCATGTAAGAGCCAGTGTGTCCACCCTATGTAAATAATCAAAAGTTTGTCATAAGGGCAACCGCAGGATTTCGTCGGGAGCAGGTGCTAATCTGAAAAACTGCAACCGATCCCAGCGAAATCGCAGTAAAATTTCAGCCACTACCACGTCTCACGACCGTGAGATAGGTGGTTATAGTCTGTAACGGAATCAATACGACGATCCGGCAAAAGTCTCGTGCGCCCTGAGGACGGGGAGCGACCCAAGGACGACCGCCTTCTGCATTTTTCCTGCAGCTGTTTTAGCATATGGTTCGCACGCAGGGATGCTTTTCAGGGTAATCACTAGGGAAAGCTTGGCACCTCCAAGAGCGCTGATGATAGAGACGATTAGTTTGACAGAATATTTCGGCTACAATCGTCGCAACTCCCTTATGAGGTCTCTATACCTCTCTTCCCTTTCATTCTCCTTGGCTATGACCTTTTTATCAGCTGGCGCCGAAAATTCTATAACATGGTTCGCTTCTCAAAGTCAAGAAGAACCATGTTAGGCCTCGAATGTGCAACAGAAACAATTGTCGAGAATATAAAGTTCCAGTATATGTACGCCCTGCAGCTATCATCGGGAATATCTTGGCTCAAAATGTGGGACGGTATGTTAAGATGGAAATGACACCCTCTTGACCTGACGAAATGAAACCTTCCGTGACAGACTTCAATCCGGGTGATTTAAGGAAAGAAAAAGTTAGCTCATACGACATTGACTGATCCTCCACATTTTTGTGGAAGATGCCGTGCATCCTCTTATCGAGGAGCTGTTCGCGGAAGTGTTTCTCTTGTGCTTTCTTAATCCGGACTTCCAGGAGTGAGTACTCTAGATAGATAAGATTTGATGCATTTTGCTCAACCCTAATACTGAAATTAAATTCGAGTGTTTCAGCAGCCTCCTCCACTTCTTTGTACAGAAACGATCCTTTGCCCACTTCTTCGTGCTTCCTAACCAATTTAAGAAGAGAGTCTCTTCCATTTGCGACTCTATGTGCTGTACCCAGAATGATCCTGTTGTGAAGACATTCGAAATTCCATATACCGCATCCACCTTGACTGCGAGAAATGTAGAGTCGCGGAATAGAAGACTTTAGATGCATGCTTATGTTCATGTGCATAACCTTTCGTGTCCCGATATTAACGGATCTGAGCTCGTTCTTCGTCCATGGTACCACTCCAAATGAATAGAGTACTTCCGGGATGGCAATCATGTTTGTTGCAGATACTTTGTTCCTCACCGACAATTCGGAAGACTAAATCTGCCGGATTATACGTTTGTATCTGCTTTGGAGATCATCCTTGATAGATGTCACATCCTGAATGCGGTTCTGTGGCACGCCCAGGTATGTATAAGTCTCTCCAGCGTAAAGGTATCGTATAGCGCTTCTATCGACGAGCTCAGGGTCTTCAGGGATGCCATTAAGTTATCCTCACTTAAAATAAACCTTGGCGCATTTGTTTAACCCAAATTCCATTCCTATTTCCTTAGTATAACGTTCGACAATCCCTAAAGCTAGATGTAGTTGCTTCTTGTTTTTAGAATAGATCTTAAGATCGTCCATGTTAAATAATGAGTGCTCTTGTACTTTCGATCTGCAGGTTTGCCGTAAAAGTACCCGTCGGAATGGCCTTGTTAGTTCTCACACGACTTTTTCCAGATGAAATAGTAAATCTGGTTTTCCAAAGCGGCATCAATCTCTCTCCATGCACCTCACGATTTGTGGATGAACCTTTACGCTTTCCAAAAGACAGATGGTAAGTCTATGGGAGGTCGAATCGAAAGCTTTCCTGTAATTAATCCAGACCATCGATAGGTCACGCTGGTAGTATGCTGCATCTTTGCAGACACATCTATCGATGAGCAGATTCTCCCGACATCCTGCTACGCTTTTCCTTGACCTGCGTTGTTCATACATTTTTGGCCACACAGGTTCAATTTCCCGAACATATTCTATCATTTAGGACAGCTGTGAATATCTTATACAGTGTGTTCAGACAAGTGATTGGCCTGTAAATCTTCGGGTTAGCTAAGTTGCCTATTTTCCGCAGTAGTATTATGCGCCCTTCCACCAACGACTCCGGAATTGATTTTTTCCACTTTAAATATAAGGTGAAAATACGGGCCAAATGCTGATGGGTTGAAAGAAACTTCTTCCACCAGAAGGTCTTGATACCTCTCGCCGCTCTAGACTTCTCTTAGCGTCAGATAGTATCCGTATTCTCTGAACAATATGCTGCCTGATGATCAGCAGCTTTCACTTGTTATGTGTGTGATAAGGGGTCCAGTGTTGGCGCGCGAACTTTCGAAGCTTGGCGGTAAAATTCCTGCCAAATGTGTTGTAGTCAATCACACACGTACTATTTTGCCCAGCCTATCTTTATGGCGAGTTGATGCATTCGTCTTCTGGTCTTATAATCAACCGTTGTTTTTGTTTTACGATTTGCTTCGGTCAAAGCTCTCGCTGCATTATACACACAACAATTGATAGTTCAGAGGTCGGATTCTTCGGAAAAATGTCCAAGAAGGTCGTTATCCATTTCAGACAGATCTTTAGGCTTGAGAGAATTCTGGATGTTGATGTTTCTCTGGTTCACAAAGTATCGCTCTTTCTCTATCGGACGCCTGCCCACGGGTGATCTTAGTTTCGCCTCTCTTTCTCTGTTGCCGGCTTGTTCTGGCTGTGGTAGAGTAGACGTTCCGCTTACATAGCCCCTTTTTTGGAGTACTTCGGCATGATTTCGCAGACGTTAATGCGAAAATTACGATAGCTCCGGGGTTTTCTTACACCACAGAGCATGTAGTCGTGCCATGTAACCTCGTTCAGGGGCCATACTCGCATCGTAGCATTCTAGCAAGTCGCTATTTAGTTGCATTTTTCCCGCAAGTGTTTTAGCATGTTGTTGACACGCAGGGATGCTTTTTAGACCATTAGCAAGTGAAAGCTTGACACCTCCAAGAGCGTCGATGATAAGGGAGATTAGTTTAACAGAATATACCGGGTACAATCGTTGCAACTCCCTTATAAGGTATCGATACCTCTATTTCTTTTCATTCTCCTTGGTTATGATATTTTTGTCAGCTGGTGCGAAAATTCGATAACGAACATGGTTCGCTTCTCGAAGTCAAGAAGAACCATGTCAGGCCTCAAGTGAGCAACAGAAACAATTGTCGAGAATATAAAGTTCCAGTATGCGGCACTTCCCATTCTCGACAATTGACTCAATTTCCCTAGGAGCATTTAGAGGAGCATGGCGCGCCCTGCAGCTATCACACTCTGATGAGAGAATCTAAATTGTCCCTGAAACATGTTAGTTCCCTAGTAATATAAAAAGGACGGAGAAAGGAAAAAGAGAGAGGTTGGTTTTGTTCGACTCTTTTTTTCTCCCTCTTTTTACATTTCTTTGTTTTTGTCTCTGATAAGCTAAAAAGTGAGATATTTTGGAATTCTATTTTTCACCTTTGAATCTTTTCCATGATTATTTTGCGTATGGTGATTTCAGATAAAATAGATTTCTTTTAAATTTTAAATAAATATATCTTCTACTCATTCATTAGTATGTTCGTACGTTGTTTCATTAAGTGGAAACATTCTAAATTCGCGGCATATTTTATATTTATAACCTAATTTCAATTTGAAAATAACAATTTTCAAAAATATATTTAACCTCATAAGTAAATATCGGAATATTAACGCATTTAATTTGAGATATGTAATAGAACAGAATAATAAAGCTATCATTCTATTAAACTTTTTACTCACAGATGTTATTATGAATAATTCATTTATAAATATTTCTGGACATTGCGTACTATAATTCTGAGATAAAATTAATTTTTTAAATTTCATATTACACCATGTCCAAAACCAATTTTCTGCATCAGATCTAAAAGATATCTTAGCCCAAGTCCAATGTCTTTCTGAAACTTTAAGCAAATTCTTTACAAAATTCAATATAAACGTGGAGTTTAAAAATAAACACGCTTTATAGAAATTGTGAGACACCAAAAAAAACTTCTGAAAAAATAGAAAATTTTGTCTATTGTGGTTTGTTTAATATAATGTACTGGTTGTAATAAGCACTACATAGGTAAAACTGACAGCAGATTAAAAAGTACGAATCGTCGAATTTATTTAAATTAATACGAATAGTAAAACTTTAGTAATTAAAAAAAAATAAATTATGAATATAAATTAAAGTTATCCATGTATTATGCATTAATTTGACATGTTAAATCCTTATTACTGAGATTAATAATATCTTCCTTCAGTCATATATTCTGAAGCTTTTGGCGCGCTTTTTCATGAGAGGTTTATTTAAAGTTTCCTTTCACACCTGTACAATTGTTGATTTTGAACGATTTTTTAATTGATTTTAATTGGCTGTACACTTTTAAAAAAGAAGTAACTATGGTAGAAGTATTTGTTGTATCAACTTTTTATTGCACAGGAATTGAGGACTCATTTAGGGCTCTTACATGACCCCTAGCCGAAGTTTTCAAAAACAACCCATATCATAAACAAAACTATTATAAAAAGTAAATATGCGCTAATAATAAAAGTGATTACATAATTTAGAGTACATCTTAGGCTCTCTAAAGCGCCGAAAATCAATTTTCCAAAACCATTCCTTAACATTGAAAAGTACCCCTTACCGTAAAATAATGATTAAGTGTGAGGAAAAGTATTTCATTAGTTTGTACTATATCCCAGCAGTTTTCCAGTGTTAAGGGATGGCTTTGGAAAATTGATTTTGAGGGCGCTAGAAAGCCTAAAATAAACCTTTAATTATAATTTACTCACTTCTATAATTAGTGCATATTTATTTTTATGGTATTTTTTTGTGATAGGGGTTGTTTTAAAAAAATTGCGCCGAGGGTCATGCAAGAGCCTTACATAAGCCCTCAACTCCTGCGAAAGAAAAAAGTTAATGCAACAAACATTTCTACCCTTTTCCAAAAACCACTTCTAACACTCGAAAACTGCCCCGTAAAGAAATGTGACATTAAACAGAGAATTAAGTGTATCAGAAGTGTTTGATTTTCTCACCAAAGACTTTTGAGACGCTCCAATGATTTGTAAGAATATCACATTATAATTAGTACGATATTTGCAGAAGGACAACACAAGAATGACTGTTATGAAAAATCAATAATTGCATTAAAAAAATACACAGCCAAAATATAAGCTTTTGTGTATTAATTGCCCTTAATTCCGACATAAAACATGCAATGTTTGAGCACCATCCGAGAAAATCAAACACTGCTGATACACTTGATTTTCTGTTAAATGTCACATTTCTTTATGGGGCAGTTTTAATTGTTAGGAGTGGTTTTTGGAAAAGGGTTTGATGTTTTTAGAAGGCTAGAAAATATTCCAAACTGATAACATACTTTTTCTTGCACTTTATCAGGGCTTTTGGGCGAGGGCTGGTTTTCCAATATTAAGGGATTTTCATGATTGGTACATATTTAGTACACTTTATCAGAAATCTTTGGAAAGGAGTAGTTTTTTAATGTTAAGGGATGGTTTAGCAAAATTGATTTTCGGGACGGTGGATAGCCTAAAACGATTCTTTAATCATAATGTACTCAGTTTTATGATTAGAATATATTTAGTGCATTGTATCAGCACGTTAGGGTAAGGGGTAGCTTATGGTATTGTAGGTCAGATTGCCCGAACAATCCTATCGTTTAGGACAGCTGCGACTATCTTATAGAGTGTATTCAGACAAGTGATTGGCCTGTAATTCTTCGTGTCAGCTAAGTTGCCCATTTTCGGTAGGAGTACTGTGCGCCCTTCTACCAACCACTCCGGAATTGGCTCTTCCGACTTTAAATATGAGGTGAAAATACGGGCCGGATGCTGATGGGTGTTGTCTGACGGGCCGGATGCTGTTGTTGTCTGAGTCTTCGTCCAGTATTTGCTGCACTTTGTAGACTTCTCTCCAAAATACTTCAACCTCTTCTGGTTTGGGCGTGTGGTCGACAGTAACTGGAGGGTCTTGGAAGAATCGAGGTGGATCAGAGAGAAACTGTTGATTTTCTCTGACCAGCCTCTCCTTCCGCTCTAGACCTGTCTCAGCGTCAGATAGTATCCGTATTCTCTCTACAATATGCTGCCTAATGGTCAGTAGATTTTACTTGTCAAGTGTATGATAACGGATCCGCAGTTCGCGCGCGAACTTTCGAACCTTAGCGGTAAAATTCCTGCCAAATGTTATGTAGTCAATCCCACATTGAATGCGGGACGCGTACTCTCTTGCCCAGCCTATGTTTATGGCGAAGTAGATGCATTCGTCTTTTGGTCTTATGATCAGCCGTTGGTTGATTCGCATCGACTAAAGCTCTCACTGCATTATATACACAAGAAATGATATTCCAGAGGTCGGATTCTTCGGAAAAATGTCCACGAAGCTCGTCATCTATTTCAGCGAGTTCTTTAGGCTTGAAAGAAACCTGGAAGTTGATGTTTCTCCGGGGTATAAAGCATCGCTCTTTCTCTATCGGATGCCTGCCCACAGATAGTCTTAGTGTCGCCTCTCTTTCTCTGTTGCCGGCTTTTTCTGGCCGTGGTAGAGTAGGCTTCTAAGTGCGGTACATTGTAGTACTGTAGGAACTTATTGTGATTATATTTACCGAGTAAGGTGGCAGTTAGTACACTTTAATATACAGAGGATATTTTTGAATATATCAAACATTTATCCTCAGATTTGGATGAAATTGATATTAAAAGAAAGCTTAGAATTTCTACTTTACAATTATACAGCCACACACAAAAAAAGTATGGTGCATTTGACGAGGCACATGTATGAATGTATGAATATGTGTGTGTGTGTGTTGAGTCACTGAATACGAATCTGGTGTCATAATAGATCACTATTGGTTTTTATCATATCCTCAAAAAATCATATTTTAAAGTATATGATGGTGTAGCATGGTTTTTTAATAGGTTATAATCTGCTGCATTCGTATACACGGTGTTCCACCAACTTTCCAACCTCTTGTAATATGTGACAGTGAACGAAAAATAAACAAAAAAGACCTCAAGCAAAAAGTTTTGCGAAGCTTATTTTGGACACAAAAAAGCTTCAAAATTGGGCCTATTGGACGAATAAGGAGCGAGCTCTGAGCTTTAGCGATTAATCGTATGTGTCCCCAAGTGTTAAGATAGTATGTGTCTGTAAGCAGTCGCTGAATCTCGCTCCTCATTGGTTGACTAGGCCTAATTCATTTTTATATGCACTATCATTAGTACAAAGGGGTGATATAGATGGTCGTACACGGATGTAACTAGAAAATCTGAATCAAAGCTTTAAAACAAACTTGTGTGAACGGTTTTTTGCTCGACAAAATTAGATTTGTGTACTTCCAGGCATCGAACTCGATACGTAAAGCAAGTTAGCGTTTGTTTTAAACAAATGTACTCCCTGAATCAAAATCAGTGGATTCTCACTTATACAGATAGACTGTGGGCTCACAACGTAAATGGGAGCGTGATACGGATAAAGCCAATTTTCACATGAGATGTTCGTCTGATGATGAGGAACGTAAAAATGGGTGTCTGGCAGGTGTGAGTGGATGCGTTCACCTGTGGCGACCTGTCAAAGGTGCGAATTTTTGGCAGTTAACTTACGTGACTTGGATAAGGTTGAAAATTGGTGTACATGTAGGGGCTGACATTAGAAATAGCACCTGTGCATTGCCAGACACTTACCTGGATGCAAAAGTGTTGCCAGGCGGCTTCGAAGTCGCCGGACATTCAGGTGAAATTTCTTGAAATTGATTTTACAAGAAAAAGTTTGAAACAAA
>NC_046660.1:139657007-139663171 GCF_010883055.1 Belonocnema kinseyi
TTCGAAAATTATTAAGAGACAAAAGGTACTCTATTACAGGTATACTCCAAGATGAATAAGAAGTATTTGTTCAAAATGTTAATATTTACCAAGTTATTCGCAATTTTACTTCTTTTTCCCATTTTTTTAGTCAACTGCTGTATCTGCTGCTTTGCAATGAATTGGCGTCAGCCACTTTCAATTAAAACAATAACTTATTCTGCTATAAATAATCATAATGAGTGTCACGTTCTCAGCTTCTGATTATCGTAGAAAGTTGTAATAAAGATGAATATGATTATAAAAATTAAACAACAAAATCGCTTTACTTTAAAATACATATTATTTATTATTGTTAAAGTTTATGTTTTGTCGTCGAGATACGTTCGATCTTTATTACCGTGACGAATGTGAAGTTTCCCAGACCCAGCGTGAGTCATTGGCGTAGGCATTACGATTGCATTTTTAATGTTTTTTTCCTTCTTTTAAATTACTAAAGATACAGCAGGTGATTAAAAAAATTGGAAAAGAAGGAAAAATGCTTCAATTCAATCCTTTCCAAATCCACACTTTGCATCTCCCAAGCGCTATATTTTTCTTTACATACCCTATCCATCTGCGTCTCTATTCGTTTGGATAAAGCTACTAGGATTCAAATGAATATGGTTATATTATATTTCAGAAAAGATAGAAAAGGTTTAAGGGGTTACGCCACTGTAGAATTTTCAAAAAATCGAAAAATTTGTTTGCTTAAAAGGTGCTTTAGGGTCTTAAAAAAAATATTCCAAAAGATGGAGGGTGGAAAAAATGTCTTAACGCCCAAATTTTCACTTCTGCCGCGACGCCTCTCAGGTATGCCCCGGGTGATTTTAAAGTACTTAAAACATTAAAGGCGTTTTTCTCGAAACCGTTTATTTAGAACTCGCCGGAAACATAACTCGAACAAATCCTCACCGATAGAACTGATTTTTTTTTTCTCTTTCTGTTGTCCTGCAAAATCGAAAAATCTTTGATTTTTTGTTCTACGTCAAAAATTGCGGCATTTAGGTTTTCGGTCTTGGAGACCTTAAAAAAGGCGCCGACGCGCAGCCCTAAAGAAAAAGGACATCGGTGGATAAGCTGTGGATACATTTGGATAAAAAGAGTGAGTTTCAGAAGGTTAGGGCTAACTTATTAAAAAAAAAGATAGGGATTGAAAAAGATAGACTGATGTGGGTAACCGAACGATTTATTTGGATAGAAACACTAGGATGAGGATAGGGAGTGGAAAGAAAAAGAGACATGCGGGTGAGCGGCCGAAAGACATGAATAGGAAAATTGAAATTTCAAAATATTATAAAATTTCCATTATATCCATTCAGGGTTATAAAATGTACATTCTAATCTTTTTTTTCATATGCTTTTTATGAAGTTCTGAAGTTTCATGTTTTAAGATTTTCGAAATATAAATTTTCAAATTAAAAACAACATAGAAATGATCGATATTTTCGAAAACTAGTTACCACCTTTGTAAAGATTATCCAAGTTTCTATTATAGTTTAGCACCTAAAATAGGGTCCTATGGTAATACAATTTACCTCAATTTCAAGAAAAATGAAAAACATTTTGTTTGGGGAGTGTGCCTATATGAAATTGATTAAATTAAATTTATTAAAGGGGAAGGAGATGGCAATACAAAGAGAAAACCAAAAGTAAGTGGTAGCATTAACCTCAAAAGTACTAGAGAGCATAAAAATAGTAATTCAAGATTACCAGACAGTGAAATTCCCCTAGCAACTACCAATTCTAATCAACGGTGAAAAATACAAAACTCCCAAATTCCGGTAACAAATCCTACGAAAGATATCCCTAGCTTAATAAGCATCCGCAAGAGCAACAAATTCCAACCCTTAGAGAGCATCCCCACCCGTGACACCAGAAACGACTCAATCACAAAAGACTCACTTAATTTAGCTAAGTCTAGAATTAGGAAATGGGTACAAAAAATAATTCAGGAAAAATGTATTATAATAGCAAATACGAGAACGAATTTAAAAATAGCGATTGTAATCCTTGGAAAAATAATAACGTTACAAATCGGAATGCATCAAAAACTGAATCTCAAAAAGCCAACGAGATATTAGAAAGCAATGATATAAATCAATGGGTTTCTTTTAAAAATAAGGTGATTAAATTAAATAATATTACGGATAGCTTAGGAAAAATCCATGAACAAGATAATGGTTCAGCCGAAATATGTAAAGGTGTGGTTGAGCATAACGAAAACCAACAATCCCAATTAGAAAAACTCCTTGAGAACAAAATTAAAATTGACTCGGGAAAAGAACATAGGGCAACTCATCTAACGCAACATAAAATAGACGTACAGGGCACGACCCAATTAATCAGCGATATTACCACGTAAGCTTTCCAACGAGGCTTTCCAAAAAATTAAACATCTTTTGACTTCAGCACCCATTTTGATGTTAGCTCTTAGCGTAGAAAAACTGAAAGCATACGTAGACGACAAATCAGATGACTGGTACTCTACCAAAATCAGACAAGTTAGAAAAAGACCCGAAGAACATGAAAAATGGCGAATCAGAGATTCACAACTCTATTTTCACAGAACTGACCCACTCAAATCTTCTCTATTACCAGACTCGAACCCTTGGAGACCAGTCGTACCCAAAAGACAAAGAGTAAGATAGGATTCATGGGAAAAAGTGTAATCGAAGAACCATGGACCATGATAGCAGCTGATATCATGGGTCCGCTACTAAGTTCTAAAAAGAGAAAAAAATCAATACATTTTATTGTTCCTAAGACGATAAAGACGTTTTTACAAAATGGGTCGAAATAATTCCAATTAAAAAAGTTAATGGGATTACAATAGAGAAAGAATTTCACGGACGTTTCATTTCGCGTTGGGGAACACGTAGGATTCTCCACACCGAAAATGACACGGAATTTGTAAATAAAAGTTAAAGAGACTTAACCGAAAAATTCGGTATCGGGCACATAAAGATGCCAGAATACTACCCTCAGGCAAATCCGATAGAACGTCATAATAGAACAATCAAACAATTAATTAAGACTTACGTCGATAACGATCACTCTACCTGGGACGAACAAATAGACGATTTGCAGTTCGCGATAAATACTAGCAAAAACTCGTCCACTCAATTTACCCCAGCATTTTTAAATTGAGGTCGTGAAATAGAACCAATTCAGTCACTCAGAAAAAATATTGAAAATGATAGCGAAATAGAGTTTCAAAGCGTCGATAAATGGACAGATAGACTAAGAAGAGTACAAATTATAAAATAGGAAGTTTAGAAAAATGTAAACCAATAAAATTAAAGACAAGCTTCGAATTATAATTTAAGAATACCAGTAAAATTTAAAATAGGAGACAGAGTTTTTAAAAGGGTAACCAAAATGTCAAACAAAGCAGATCAAAAGGCAGGCAAACTATATAACCAATATGAAGGTCCCTTTATTATTAAGAAAAAGGTTTCCCCAACTATATACGAATTAAAATACCTTCAAGGAAAAATTATAGGTGAATGGAACGTAAATGATTCAAAATCAGAAACCGCTAGTACAGATACCGGCCAATAGAAGCATTAAATATTAATGAACTAATGTTAATGTAACAACAGTAACTCATCTAAAAAAACAGACTTAAAGGACGATCGACTCCAAAAACAAGAAATTTACACGACAATCGACTAAACGGAAAAGTTTTTCGTTTCTCTTTTTATATTTGTTTCAGAAAAAAGATACTCATTAAGGAGGATCAAATGCGGAAAAACATTGATAGAACGGAAACTTCCAGCTCAAAACCAGGGACAATTGTATAGAAATATGATAACAATTCCTCGAAAAATTAATAGTTGAATTAGTCCATATACAATATAATGCTTCTTTCCGATGAAAAATAATTTACATTTATCAAAACTTTACAACTCCAGACTCAAATAGACAAATTTACTCATAAGAAAACCGAAACATAAATAATGACGAGATTTAAAACTATTAAGGAAAAACCTTAGAGGAGGAAAGCAGAATTACAAAATTTTGTATAAATTCTTTTTCTTTTCGAGACTGTATTACTATAGAACTGGAAAGCGACATTAGGAAATTTCACGTATATACCCGAACCCCTGCGGGGAGTGGGGGCTAATAGACCTGTTACCATAGAATGGAGCTCGTCACGGCCCTGCACGAAAGGGTTGCTGGGCCGAATCCGACATAAAACAGAACCCCCTGATGGGTCCCGAAGTCACAAGCGACGTTACGTCTCGTGGTCAGTCTCTGCTCGTTCGCTCGGTCGTCAACCGTTCTCCAGCTAGTGTTAGTGAGTGCTCTCGCCTTCCCGCCCTGGGATCAATCCCGAAGGAAGATCTCTGGCCTCCTAACGTCCTTCCAGGACCACCCCCGCATCCATGGAACTCCATGCCTTTTATGACTGCCCCTTTAAACCGATCGCCAGTTCCTTGCCACGACTTGGCTATCCTCAGCAAAGCGTGTAAGTGGCAATAAAGGTCAATATTTTTATCGTTTTGTTTTATTGTGTCTTTACCATACTCTCGCCATTCCATTTCCTTATTTCCCTAATCGGCATTACCCGCGTAATAAATGCTACAGATAACATTGAAGAAATGCGAACAACTTGAACTTCGAATCTCCAAATTAGGCAGCACTTCTCAGATCGACAAATCACAGGTAGCTTACTATGTACATAACGAATTTCTTTCAGCCGAGAAGGGATTTTTTAAAGACCTAGACTTTTTTAATGAAATTGTTCATAGATTAGTTCTAGAAAATTCAGAATCTCTCATTTCAAATGTAACTACTCGACGTGTGAATGCGAGTCAAAATGCAAGTAATTCTCAAGTTATTTTTCATGAGTATGGAAAATTTTCTCAGATATTAAAATATCTTAGTTTTCCAGTGATTATTTGGATTAGTTCAATTTCAGGGATTTACTTGAATCTACGATTCACAGCAAACCAATAGTACATCCTGTACAGAAATTATAATATTTGAAAACTAAGCTCACAGGAGAAGCAATGCAGTTAACTAAAAATATTACTTCCACAGACGAAAACTGTGGGGAAGCCTGGACTACAATAAACTCGCGTAATGTAATGAAAGAGCTTTAATTAATTTCCATCTTCATTTGTTTCTCTCTCTGTCAAATCATGCGAACGAAACCCTTAAGGATCTTAAAATGTTGCGACATACGACCAATGAAGCGCTTATGGCACTTAAGAATTTAGGATGTCCTACTAATAATTTGGATCACTTTTTAGTTGACACTCTTTAATAAGTTGATTGAAAATTTGCCAGCAGAGTGGAAGAAAACTCTTTAAAATAGTAAAACCTTTCCAACTTATAATGAGTTTAGTCAATTTCTTGATGCTAGAGTTCATACCTTAGAAGCTCTTAATATGTCAAAACCTGATTAAAAGAATGCGTATAATGGAAAAGTACAATTTCTTGTTTTTAATCTAGAAGACCTTATCATTCGTTAATACATATCGATCAATCTTCTCCGAATTCTTCAGAACAATCTTTTAGTCAAGCAAATTCGAATCAAGATCAGTTGACATATTCGAATTAAATTCCCTCCATCAGTAAAGTTGATAAACGGGCGCAAGAGCCTACTAATAATACAACTTCTAATGTTATGTATACTGATTCCAAAACCAAAACGTACTGTATAGACGTACTAAACATTACTAGCTACAGCTAAAATCAGAATTCGTTTACAATGGAAGGGAAATTATTGTGTGAGCATTTTTGGATTAAGGCTCTGATGCCACGTTTATCTCTGAATCTTTAGTTAAATATCTGCGTCCTAAGCGTTTCCATATGAGCACCAGAGTATCTTTGCGAATGTTCTAATTGGGTTGTGTAAATCTCGAGTCAACCTATTTATCTCCCCAAATCACCTTCGTGATCTAGATAACGCAGATCCTACTCCTTTGAGTCGCGAGCAAAATGACTTGATTTTTGGTGCTGAATATTATGGCTTGTTTCTCTTGTTAGGGTTGTATAAAGGACCTTCTGGTTCTCTTACAGCAGAACATACAGTACCAGGTGTATACATATGAAACCGGTATTTTTTCAAGAAAAAAACACATTTATTTCAAGAGAATGATAACAAATATTTTATTCAAAGTACGCGCCCTCGC
>NC_046660.1:139663271-139664679 GCF_010883055.1 Belonocnema kinseyi
GCCAATTAGCACAAATGGTAAGTTCCGACAGTGCCTACAAGTGTGCCTACTGGCCGCTAAATGGCAATACCGGTTTCATATGTATACACCTGGTATTTGGATGCATTCTTTCGGGTCCAATTTCTGAAAATAATATTGAAATTCAATCTAATATTTAAATAAATCACATTTCTACTGATCAAGATTTTAGTTTTGATTTGAAAAGGTTTTAGGAACTTGAAGATGTTTCGCAACCATCAATGTTGACCGACGAAGAAGAAAGTTTTGAAGATCACTTTATAAATACATATTGTCGCAAAAAAGGCGGTCGATATGTAGTTCGTCTTCCGCCTAAAAAAGGATCTTTCGTTTATCTAGGAAAATCTCTACCTCGAGCTTTATCCCTAATTTGCAGTGTTGAATGTTGTAAAGCCAAGAATCCACACTTAGCGAAAATATATTAAGCCTTTCTTGAAGAATACGAATATCTGAGTCATTTGTGGCAAATATCAAATTGAGGTAAAACAACTCCATCGAGTTGCCCCTGTTTATTTTCCTCATCACCTACTTATACGCGAATGAAACACTTCTACCCCAGTAAGAATATGATTCAACGCCTCTAGTCGTACTTCTTCAGGAAACTCATTAAACGACCTTTTCTTAGTAGGTAGCAAACTTCACAATGACATGACGGCCATTATCATTCGAAGGAGAAATCATAAGTTTGGTCGAACCGCTGCTATTAGTAAAATGTTCAGGCAGATATTATTAGACCCTAGAGATGTCGATTTGCAATTAATTGTTTGTAATACCGGTCTTACCAGAGAAATAGTGCACTATTAACTGATGAAAGTCTTTTACGGAACTGCACCAGCTCCACCCTTAGCGAAAATAGTTCTATTATAGTTAGCCCCAGATGAGGGTATTAATTATCCTGAGGCTAGTGCAATTCTTGAAAACGACTTCTACGGCGACGATGTTTTATTTGGAGCCGATAATATATGACAAGCTGTACGCTTACATCAGAATCTTATTGAGACTTTAAGCAGAGGAGGCTTACCCCTCCAAAAATGGGCCTTTAACATCCTAAATTAATTAGAGTTAATAATGCTCCCTCTGAAAATAAAACCGTCAGTTTTGGAGAATTAACAGATGAAGCTAAATCTGTTCTTGGCCAACGGTGGCCCAAGATCGGATAACTTTTTGCATTTAATAAATCTCCCTGCTCGATCGTATATTTGATCCACACGGGGGGTTAGCTGCAGTAATTATCGTAGCAAAAATTTCCATGCAGGAACTCTGACTCAGAAAACTTGATTGGGGCGAGATACTACCACCAGATCTTAATAATAAATGGAACGCATTTAATAAAAGTTTGCTTCTTCTTCAAAACCTAAAAACACCTCGATAAAATGATCTTATCTCTTGA
>NC_046660.1:139664779-139677009 GCF_010883055.1 Belonocnema kinseyi
ATCCCTGCGTGTCAACAATATGCTAGAACACTTGCGGGAAAAATGCAGAAGGCGGTTGTCCTTGGGTCACTCCGTGTTCTTAGGGTGCATGAGGCTTTTGCTTGATCGCCGTATTGATTCCTTTACAGACTGTAACCACCTATCTCACGGTTGTGAGCCGTGGTTGTGGCTGAAATTTTACCGCGATTTCGCTGGAAGCGGGTGCAATTTTTCAGATTCGCACCCGCTCCCGGCGAAATCCTGCGGTTGTCCTTATGACAAATTTTTTATTATATATACCATATCTTTTTTATTTACACTGTATTTAGGAATAATTTACAAATAAATTAAACATTTTATCATTAATCATGGATATAAACATGGTCCTTCGAGCCGGATAGATTGAAATATGAATTTAAAAAGCACTTAAAAACGGTGAAAAATAAAAAGATAATGAAAACCGTTTAATTTAAAATGGCATCAGTTCCTCGATTGTGTAGTAGTGACAAGAAGTCTTTTATTGGAGATTGTAGTGATTGGAGTTTCTCTAATAGATGAAAAGGCTTTGAAGAAGACTGTGATATCCCTTCCGAATTAAGGAAGTAACCTCGGTACGTAGCAAGTCAATTGAGAGAACGCTTTGATTTGTTATTGATTCACACGATCACAGCTATAAATTTGGCAACGTCGCTAGTGAACACGCGTGTTATTCGAAATACGCGCATAAACTAGAGCACGTGGAATGGGTGCGTCATTGGCGTACCTTGAGCTCACTGACGTCAGTCATACGTTTATGGTATAAATAATTATTTTTCTATTTTTATAGGCTCTGAATGATACCTTTCGAAGCAGATATGGATTTTGAATAACATTCTATATATGAAAGAACTATTTCATTTTTCAATCTTCTTATATACTACAAAAAGTACGTGTTCTCATAAGACCACACGTTATTTTCAATCATTGATTTCTCGACTATGAAACTCTGAAAGGTTCAAAAATTTTAACCAGAGCTTCAGTGCATTTTAATACCTGTCCTCCAAATATCTAACGATTCTCGTTTGCAATTCGATTACCGAGGGTACTCTCTTAATAAAAAACTCAAAAATTGGAATTCAAACAAGTTCGAATTCGTACCCGCCAAATTATATTGAGAATCTCCTGATACCCCTGACGTTCATCACTTCAGTGACGTACACCCATATGGTTCCACGCTGTCTTTTTTTCTACAAACTGCTGTCTTCTTTCCTCTTGGTACCTACGTCTACATCAAGCGCAGGTGTTCATCAAAACACGTTACGATAAGATCGTATCGGTGCGTCTCAAACTTCTCTCTCTGCAAAAATGACATATCCTACAAACATGAGAATTCTTACTTTAAGGCAGTATTCTACTTTGAAACGCTCGAAAAACAACTATTTTTGTGAATTTTTTGTTGAATTTTTTGACTCCAGCAACTGGCTGGACTAAGATTTCTAAAAAATACATGTAAAAATAATAAAATGGCGAAAAACAAACAAAAAACCAAAAAAAGTGGGTTTATTTTTAGTTTTTTGCACACAAAGGTATAACTTGATTCGTTAAATGTAGTAGGAGTAGTTCCTTGGGTTCGTATAAATATTACTATAGAAATAGGTATATTAACTGGAGTCTTGAAAAATTGTATGTGGTAATTATTTTTAATTAGAACATTTTTTTACGGTTTTAATTGATGGAAGGCGAGATATAGTACATTAAATGTGATCTGAGTAGTTCCTTGGGGTCGTGGTATATTGCTGTAAGGGAAAGAATATCATATAGATACTTGGATATTGGGGTTTGGTAATTAATTTAAATTTACATTTTTCGGCGATTTTCGTT
The DNA here is from genome assembly GCF_010883055.1 of Belonocnema kinseyi. Lineage (NCBI taxonomy): Eukaryota > Metazoa > Arthropoda > Insecta > Hymenoptera > Cynipidae > Belonocnema > Belonocnema kinseyi. The sequence continues at coordinate 139,666,619 of NC_046660.1, forward strand.
AAATACAGCTGAGACTTGTTTCGGGAAATGTAATAGGTGTAGTTCCTAGGGATTGTGCAACATTAGCGTGGGAATAGGTACATTAACAGGAGTCTCGAAAAATTGTATGTGGTGTAGTGATTTTCAATATAAAATATTTTTTACCGTTTTAATTGATGGAAGGTGAAACTTTCATATGGTGAGTATTTCATAGGTCACGTGGCATGTTACTGTGGAAATAAATTTATTAACTAGGTTTTAGTTCAAGGAGGGTGAGATTTTTATCTTTAAGTGTGATGAGGATATTTCTTGAGTGTTTTTTAATGCTACTATGGAGATCAGGATAGGCAAAAGATTTTTGGGAAAAGCTTTGTGGTAATTATTTTGAATTGTAATCTTTATGGATTTTTAGTTAAAAGCAGCTGATCAAGGTTTGGTTATATGCGTCAAGGGTGTTTTTTTAATTGATTTTTTTAATTATTATTGTGAGGTAATGGGTATAGTTTGGAGTTTTTCGAGGGTGAATAGTATGATTTTTTTTCATTTGGAGGTTTGTCGGTAGTGTTTTGTGAACCCTGCAAAATCATTGATTTTTTATTTATATTTTTTCAGTTTTGTTTCATATATACAATTTTTGTTCGGTTTAGCTATTCTGCTATGGTTTGTTTTCGGACAATATAATTTGTTATTTTTGTTGAGCTAAAAACTAGCTCGGACCTATGTTACATTTTTTCTCGTACTTATTTCATATATTTTTCTTTGTGATTTTTTTAAGGGTTAGGGTTAATTTTTGGACATAATTTGTGAGTGTTTTGGGATCCCAAGAATAACACAATATTCGGATATGCTTACGTTTAGGCTGGGTGCCTAAGTTACTTTAAGGGTAATTTTTAAGAGACAGGGGTTGTTTTTTGAAAATGAATTTTTGCAGTTTTTGAGAGAACGTCAGTTTTTATTATTCAAATAAGGGAACTCGAAGATCATGATTGGTACCAAAGAAGAGTCCAAAAAAAGCCCAAAATTCTTTCAATTTTCTATAAAGGAGGTGCTGGCAGCCAGCACCTCCGTTGAAAGTCGGTTTTTTTTTAGCAAACTAAAGGAGCCCAGAAATCAGCATCGATGAACAAAAAAAGCCCAAAATTATGTCATGAGGAAAATATTCAAATTCCGTTTTGGAGGTGTGAGATGAAACCCACCTCCTAACAACCCATTGTACATACGATATTATAACTTTTCTTTCATTTTTGTACAATAGTTATATTAATTTTGTCGATTTTTGAAATAGAATGGATAAGACAAGCCAGGGAAATTATCAAATTAACGTTATATCACTCATTGTTCACAAACAAATAAAACAAAAATAGTTGGATTTTCTTATTAGGTCTGATTAATTCAGTTCGCATTTAAGCAAAAAAAAAGGAGAAAAGGGGGAAGTTTCTTACGACAGGGTGAAAAGGAAGAATTCTCTAAAAAAGGGTAAAAGAAGAAAATGAGGGAAAGAATGTGAAGTCTAATATATGAAACTGATTTTGAAACATTTTCAGTTATTATTGAACTGTATACTGTTATAAGGCCATCTTTCTATCTGTGTTATCAACGTTTGTGTTTACCGCGACCCCCTCGCCTTTCTAATTGGTAACGTAGCTTCTGGACTGTACTTACGTGTTCTGCTAAAAAACAACTTAAATCGTCTTGAGATAGTTCTCGTGCGCAAAACTCGTTTAAACAGTTAGACAGCCATGCATAAATATACATTAATAAACGCTAAAAACAAGTTAAGCAATGAACACAATACCGCACTCTCATTCTCGTCTGTGCTGATCAGCTCTTGATGTGCGGACATGTGTATCTAGAAGAGACACCTTGATTGGCGAAGCTAACAGTGTTTTTTTGTGTTTTTTGATATGCAATTGTCAAGTAAGATATAATTTCCCCTTAGATTAAAAAATTTAAGACTGGAATTTATAAGGAATTTTTTTTTTTCACTTTTTCTAGTTTATTTTTATAAACCGTTTCGGAATCTAACCGATTTCCTTATTAGATTACCTATTTTAGAGTACAAAATATTAGAAAAATATTGTGTAAAGTAATAAAACGTGATAATGAGAACTACAATAATAGTAAATTACGTTAGCTTTTACATTTAGCAGAATTTGAAAAGTTGCAAAAAAATAGTCATTTTTTCCAACCATTCATATCTATCCACGTATAATTATTGCCTCTGAGATTAAAAGATTCTGTGGCAACGGAAGTCCACTATTACAAAAATCGACAAAATTAAAATAACTATTGTACAAAAATGAAAGAAAAGTTAATATCATATGTACAATGGGTTGTTAGGAGGTGGATTTCATCTCACACCTCCACAACGGAATTTGAATATTTTCCTCATGAAATAAATTTGGGCTTTTTTTGTTCATCGATGCCGATTTCTGGGCTCTTTTAATTTTCTATAAAAAAACCGACTTTGAACGGAGCTGCTGGCTGCCAGCACCTACACTACAGAAAATTGACCCTTGACGCCCTTGAACCCTTGACGCATTTAACCAAACCTTGCTCAGCTGCTTTTAACTAAAAATCCATAAAGATTACAATTAAAAATAATTACCGTAAAACCTTTCCCAAAAATCTTTTGCCTATCCTGATCTCCATAGTAGCATTAAAAAACACTTTAAAAATATCCTCATCACACTTTAACAACCAAATCTCATCCTCCACGCACTAAAACCTAGTTAATAAATCTATTTCCACAGTAACATGCCACATGACCTATGAAATACTCACCATATGAAAGTTTCACCTTCCATCAATTAAAACGGTAAAAAATATTTTATATTGAAAATCACTACACCACATACAATTTTTCGAGACTCCTGTTAATGTACCTATTCCCACGCTAATGTTGCACAATCCCTAGGAACTACACCTATTACATTTCCCGAAACAAGGCTCAGCTGTATTCAACGAAAATCGCCAAAAAATGTAAATTAAAATTAATTACCAAACCCAAATATCCAAGTATCTATATGATATTCTTTCCCTCACAGCAATATACAATGACCCCAAGGAACTACTCAGATCATATTTAATGTAACATGTCTCGCCTTCCATCAATTAAAACCGTAAAAAAATGTTCTAATTGAAAATAATTACCACATACAATTTTTCAAGACTCCAGTTAATATACCTATTTCCATAGTAATATTATACGACCCCAAGGAACTACTCCTACTACATTTAACGAATCAAGTTATATTTTGTGTGCAAACGAGAATCATTAGATATTTGGCGGACAGTTGTATTAAAATGCACTGAAGCTCTGATTAAAATTTTGGAACCTTTAGAGCTTCATAGTCGAGAAATCAATGATTGAAAATAACGTGTGGTCTTATGAGAAGACGTACTTTTTGTAGTATATAAGAAGATTGAAAAATGAAATAATTCTAAAATAATTCTTTCATATATAGAATATTATTCAAAATCCATATCTGCTTCGAAAGGTATCATTCAGAGCCTATAAGAATAGAAAAATAATTATTTATACCATAAACGTATGACTGACGTCAGTGAGCTGAAGGTATGCCAATGACGCACCCATTCCACGTGCTCTAGTTTATGCGCGAATTTCGAATAACACGCGTGTTCACTAGCGACGTTGTCAAATTTATAACTGTGACCGTGTGAGACAATAACAAATCAAAGCGTTCTCTCAATTGACTTGCTACCTACCGAGGTTACTTCCTTAATTCCAAAGGGATATCACAGTCTTGTTCAAAGCCTTTTCATCTATTAGAGAAACTCCAATCACTACAATCTCCAATAAAAGACTTCTTGTCACCACTACACAATCGAGGAACTGATGCCGTTTTGAATTTAACGGTTTTCATTATCTTTTTATTTTTCACCGTTTTTAAGTGTTTTTTAAATTCATATTTCAATCTATCCGGCTCAAAAGACCATGTTTATATCCATGAGTAATGATAAAATGTTTAATTTATTTGTAAATTATTTCTGAATTCAGTGTAAATAAAAAACAATACAATTAACCTAAGCAACCACAATTTATTCTGGCAGTCATCTTGCCCCTGCACGTAATCACTGAAATCGAAAACTTATTCCAACATCTTAGTGTTGTAGCAATTAGTCATTCATTCAGGAACACTAACAATTTTAGAGTATGCGCGAACATACCGCCTGCCTCGTTTCGAAAAGTTTGAAACGAAATTGCATAAATGTTAAACTGAAAATCTTGGTTTACAGATGTATTACACGAACATAAACATCCAATGATTAATTTGAGAAAGAAATGGATTCATAGCTGTAAATTATTATTTTAAATAGTTTTTGAAGTATGATACATAAATATATAATAATAATAATAAGAATATGTATGATAATATAAAGTGAAAAATGACGGGAATGCCGCCCGCCATCGCCAATTTATCTTAACTTACAAGTCCTTAGCATTATTTACAAGAAGAAGACACACTTGTACAATGGTTTTATCATAAGTTTCTTTCGCAGTTTTAATCGTGATCGATGTCAATAATACCGGGATAACAAGAAGTTACTCGACCTAAAGTCCATTTGCAAGGGGGAATATCCTTTTCTCGTAAGAGAACTATATCTCCCACATAAATTTTTGATTCAGGTTTCTGCCACTTGTGTCTATTTTGTAAGCTCTCAAAGTATTCGAAGGACCACCTTTACCACAGGATCTAATTAATAATTGGACTGACTGCCATCTAGACCGACGATTTTCTGTTAAATCAAGAACTGATTATTCAGGGACTGAAAGCAAAGGGGAGCCTGTGAGAAACTGACCTGGAGTTAAATATGTTAAGTTGTCATGATCATCTGAAATAGCTGATAAGGGTCGAGAAATAAGGCTCGTCTCTATTTGACAAAGGAGTGTGGAAAATTCTTCTTTCGTGAGTTTGTGATCACTAAATATACGACGTAAGTGGTGCTTTACGCGTTTCAAGCCCGATCCCCGTAGACCTCTAAAATGAGGGGCTGCAGCAAGGTTAAAATGCCATTTTACATTTTGTTCAGAAAAAAAGTTGCGTACTTTTTCATCATTTTTTAATTTTCGATAAGTTCTTTTAAGCTCTTTGTCTGAACCCTGAAAATTGGTACCATTGTCACTGTACAGATTAGAAGGTAATCCTATTCGAGCAACGAATCGTTTAAATGTTGCTAAAAAGGTCTCAGTGGCATAAGCGCATATCAATTCTAAATGAATAGCTCTAGGGGCAAGGCAATGAAAATAGCTATATTTGCTTTATGAGCTTTGTAACCTCTACCCACTCCTATTTTAATTAATTTGGGATATGCATAATCAAGGCCTGTATGTTCAAAAGGTCGAGATCTAGTAACCCTTGCAGAAGGGAGTTAACCCATTATTTAAGTAGGGGCTTTTGCCCTTTCGAGAACTCAAGGAATGCATTTGTTTGTAGCACTTCTAACTGAATTATGCCAAACTTATAATTTCTCCTTCATATGGTAATGGCCGTCATGTCATTGTGAAGTTTGCTACCTACTATGAGAAGGTCGTTTAATGAGTTTCCTGAAGAAGTACGACTAGAGGCGTTGAATCCTATTCTTACTGGGGTAGAAGTGTTTGATTCGCGTATAACTTGGTGATGAGGAAAATAAACAGGGGGGCATCTCTATGGAGTTGTTTTACCTAAATCTGAAATTTGCTGCACATGACTCAAATATTCGTATTCTTCAAGAAAAAACTTAATATATTTTCGCTAAGTGTGGATTCTTGGCTTAACAACGTAGAACAATACAAAGTAGGGATAAAGATCGAGGTAGAGATTTTCCTAGATAATCGAGAGATCCTTCTTTAGGTGGAAGACGAACTACATATCGGCCGTCTTTTTTGCGAAAATGTGTTTTTATAAAGTGATCTTCGCAAATTTCTTCTTCATCTTTCAACATTGATTGTTGCGAACCATCTTCGAGTTCCTAAAGCTTTTTTAAATCAGAACTAAAATCTTGATCAGTAGAAATGTGATTTATTTGAATATTAGATTGAATTTCAATATTATTTTCAGAAATGGGACCCGAAAGAATGCATCCAAAGACTGTATGTTGTAGTGCAAGAGAACCAGGAAGTCCTTTATACAGCCCTGAAAAGAGAAACGAGCCATAATGTTCAGCACCAAAAATCAAGTCAATTTGCTCGCGACTCAAAGAAGTAGGATCTGCGTTATCTAGATCACGAAGGTTATTTGGGGAGATAAATAGGTTGATTCGAGATTTAGAGACCCCAATTAGAGTATTCGCAATGATACTCTGGTGCTTACATGAAAACGCTTCGGACACATCAGAAGTAGAGGTACTATGTGATTGATACAGATTGTCTAGACGCAAATTAATTCTCATTATATGCAGTCTTTTAATCAGGTTTTGACATATTAAGAGCTTCTAAGGTACGAACTCTAGCATCAAGAATTTGACTAAACTCATCATAAGTTGGATAGGTTGTACTATTTTAAAGAGATTTCTTCCACTCTGCTGCCAAATTTTTATGTAACTTATTAAAAAGAGTGTAAACTAAAAAGTGATCCAAATTATCAGTAGGACATCCTAAATTTTTAAGTGCCATAAGCGCTTCATTCACACGTTGAGTATATACATTTGAAATAAGAAATTCCAAATTTTCTAGAACTAATCCATGAACAATTTCATTAAAAAGTCTAGGTCTTTAAGAAATCCCTTCTCGGCTGAAAGAAATTCGTTATTTACATAGTACGCTACCTGTGATTTGGCGATCTGAGAAGTGCTGCCTAAGATGGAGATTCGAGTTTCAAGTTATTCGCATTTCTCCTGAGTTATTTGTAGCATTTATTACGGGGTAATTCCGAGGAGGGAAATAGGGAAATGGAATGGTGAGAATAAGGTGAAGACACAATATAACAAAACGATTAAAATATTGACCTTTATTGACACTTACACGCTTCGTTGAGGATAGCCAAGTCGTGGCAAGGAACTGGCGATCAGGTCATCCCCCGTCACAGCGTAAAGGGTCAGTCGTAAAAGGCATGGAGTTCCATGGATGCGGAGGTGGTGCTGGAAAGACGTTAAACGTTAACGGCTGAGCGAACGAGCAGAGACTGACCGCGAGACGTACCATCGCCCGTGACTTCGAGGCGCATTGGGGGGTTCCGTCTTATCTCGGATACGGCCCAGCAACTCTTTCGTGCAGGGCCGTACCGAGCTCCATTCTATAGTAATAGGTCTGATAGCCCCCCCCCCCCCCCCCCCCCCCCCTTCCCGGCAGGGGTTCGGGTATATACGTGAAATTTCCTAATGTCACTTTCCAGTTCTAATATAGTCTCGAAAAGAAAAAGGATTTATACAAAATTTTGTAATGCTGCTATCCTCCTCTAAGGTTTTTATTTAATAGTTTTAAATCTCATCATTATTTATGTTTCGGTTTTCTTATGAGTAAATCTGTCTATTTGAGTCTGGAGTTGTAAAGTTTTGATAAATGTAAATTACTTTTCATCGGAAAGAAAGATTATATTTTATATAGACTAATTCAACTATTAATTTTTCGGAAAATTTTTATCATATTTATTTACAATTGTCCCTGGTTTAGAGTCGATTTTCCTTTAAGTCTGTCTTTTTAGTTGAGTTACTGTTGTTTCATTAACTTATAAAAATTTGCAATTTAATTTAAGCTATGTAATTTAGCTTATTAACAAATAGGCACATTACTTTGTTTCCTATTATAAGATTTTAAGTTCTGCGTTTTGCTGTTAGTATTTTGGTATTTTATTTTTTCTGGACGGTAAAGTTCCGTTCTGTTTAATTTTCTTATGATATAAGTCATATTATTTAGGTTTTATTGAGACCGTTTGTTGAGTTTTGAGTCGGTTTCTGTGATTAATGCTATTGATCCCTGGCCATTTTGCCACATTTTGAGTATAAATATCATAACATTAGTTCATTAATATTTAATGCTTTTATTGGCCGGTATCTGTAGTAGCGGTTTCTGATTTTGAATCATTTACGTTCCATTCACCTATAATTTTTCCTTGAAGGTATTTTAATTCGTATAGTTGGGGAAACCTTTTTCTTAATAATAAAGGGACCTTCATATTGGTTATATAGTTTGCCTGCCTTTTGATCTGCTTTGTTTGACATTTTGGTTACCCTTTTAAAAACTCTGTCTCCTATTTTAAATTTTACTGGTATTCTTAAATTATAATTCGAAGCTTGTCTTTAATTTTATTGGTTTACATTTTTCTAAACTTCCTATTTTATAATTTGTACTCTTCTTAGTCTATCTGTCCATTTATCGACGCTTTGAAACTCTATTTCGCTATCAATTTCAATATTTTTTCTGAGTGACTGAATCGGTTCTATTTCGCGACCTAAATTAAAAAATTCTGGGGTAAATTGAGTGGACAAGTTTTTTCTAGTATTTATCGCGAACTGCAAATCGCCTATATGTTCGTCCTAGGTAGAGTGATCGTTATCGATGTTAGTCTTAATTATTTGTTTGTTTGTTCTATTATAACTTTCTATCGGATTTGCCTGAGGGTAGTATTCTGGCATTTTTATGTGCCCGATACCGAATTTTTCGGTTAAGTCTCTTTAACTTTTATTTACAAATCCCGTGCCATTATCGGTGTAGAGAATCCTAGGTGTTCCTCAACGCGAAAAGACACATCTGTGAAATTCTGTCTCTATTGTAATCCCGTTAGATTTTTCAATTGGAATTATTTCGACCCATTTTGTAAAAAGGTCTTTATCGTCTTAGGAACAATAAAATGCATTGATTTTTTTCTCTTTTTAGAATACTTAGTAGCGGACCCATGATATCAGCTGCTACCATGGTCCATGGTAGTCAGGTAATAGAGTATATTTGAGTTGGTCAGTTCTGTGAAAATAGAGTTGTGAATCTCTGATTCGCCATTTTTCATGTTTTTCGGGTCTTTTTCTAACTTGTCTGATTTCGGTAGAGTACAAGTCGTCTGCTTTGCCGTTTACGTATGCTTTTGGTTTTTCTACGCTAAGAGCTAATGCAAATGCTATGTTTTTTTCTGATTCTGCTGATCTCGACAGATCATCAGGGACGAAATTTGAACCACATTTACCAAGATATGACTTCGTAGTCATATTCTAGCAACTCTAATGCCCATCTGGCTAATCGGTCAGTGGGGTTTTTTAGGTTATGAAGCCACTTTAACGCTAAGTGGTCTGTGATTACTTTAAAACTATAACCTTCTATGTATGGCCTGGACTTTCATATGGCCTAAACTACCGTTGGGCATTCTTTTTCGGATGCCGAATAACGAGATTCTGCGCCGTGTAACTTCTACTTGCTCCAGCGATTACGTAATTTACGCCGTCAATTTTTTGCGTAAGTACGGCTTCCAACCATGTGTTACTCGCATCAGTTTCCAGTTGAAAGGGTTGTGTGAAATCTGGACGTATGAAAATAGGTGCTGAAGTCAAAAGGTGTTTAATTTTTTGGAAAGCCTCATCGTGTTCTAATCCCCAATGAAAATTTTTTATACCTCTTATTGACTTTTTGAGATTCAGTTTTTGAATCATTCCGATTTTTAACGTTATTTTTTTCCAAGGATTACAATTGCTATTTTTAAATTCGTTCTCGTATTTTCTATTATAATACATTTTTCCTGAATTATTTTTTGTACCCTTTTTCCTAATTCTAGACTTAGCTAAATTAAGTGAGTCTTTTGTGATTGAGTCGTTTCTAGTGTCACTTATTAAGCTAGGGATATCCTTCGTAGGATTAAGCTAGGTATATCCTTCGTAGGATTTGTTGCCGGAATTTGGGAGTTTTGTATTTTTGGGGGTTGGTTAGAATTGGTAGTTGTTAGGGGAATTTCGCTGTCTGGTAACCTTGAACTTCTATTTTTATTCTCTCTAGTACTTTTGAGGTTAATGCTACCTCTAGCTTTTGGTTTTCCGTTTGTATTGCCAACTCCTTCCCTTTTGATCAATAATTTTTCCCTAATATTTACATTTCTACTTTCCTTGGTTTCCTCGTCCTTAATGTCAGGTTCAATTTCTATTTTATTTTCCGTTACAGAAAGGGATAGCGAGTTTGGATGTGCTTCCATAGGATAGCAGGTGGTAGGACTCCCTGGTAATCATTAAGTTTCTTAGTCAACATTAAATGCTTTGTGCGATTACCGATCATAATTGGGATTACTACCTGACCAATTATATCCACTGTTTCGCCGTTTGCAACCATAAATTTTTGAGAGGTGGGTTTAAAAATTGAAAATTTTGAATTCTGGATTTTTTCAACAATACCAAGTGTATACCAGGTGTATACATATGAAACCGGTATTGCCATCTAGCGGCCAGTAGGCACACTTGTAGGCACTGTCGGAACTTACCATTTGTGCTAATTGGCG
>NC_046660.1:139677109-139682688 GCF_010883055.1 Belonocnema kinseyi
GCTACAAGCTATCTAAGGATGGTACTATAGAACGCCACCTCAAGGTAGGTCTAGTGGCGCCATCTCTTGGTCAGGCCGGAAACTTATCAATCCACCCTCGTACAGAAGAGGGAGAGATAGAACAGGGAAAATAAACAGTTTTTTGCTAAACCGTCAAGCCACTTTGAGCCCGACAAGGTAGATACTTTTTGAAAAGGGGTATACGAGATCCCGAAAACACAGGAGCTTAATGAAGATACTGATAATATCATCTGCTTCAAGGAGTTTTGAGACAACTTTATGAAATCTGAGTAGGAATGTTCATCAATCACTGCTGAAGATGTGAAAAAAGCAGGTGGAAGAAGTTTACTTCCATGCACTAACATCTGGCCTGCATATTCACCTTAAACTTTAAGTCGGAAACGCCCATTCGGAAGTGACTGATGTCAGGAGGCACTATACACCTACCGAAAAAAGGCAACTTATACAACCTAGAGAATTACAGACCAATAACTTGTTTAAACGCATTGTATAAGATCTTTGTAGCTGTTCGAAGAATTGAGCCTGTGTGGAAAGATATGTACGAACAACGTGACTCGAAAAAAGATGTAGCAGGATGCCGAGAAAACCTGCTAATTGACAGGTGCGTCAGCAAAGACGCAGCAGCCCATCAGCGCGTCCTGTAAATGGCCTGGATTAACTACCGCAAAGCTTTCGACTCAACCTTTCGGGTTCATCCACACATAGTGATATGCATAGAACGATTGATGCCCCTTTGGAAAGCTAGATTTAATATCTCATCTGGAAAATATCGAGTGACAAAGAACAACGTCACCTTCTATACAGGCATATTTCAGGGTGAAACCATGAGCCCTCTGGTTTTTACGTCACACTTCTACCTCTATCTCTCGCACTACGAAATTCTTCTGAATACCTCTGTGGTGACACTAATCATCGCGAACATAAGGTCACTCATGTATTTTATCTGGATGACCTAAAGATGTATGCTTCTAATGAAATCACACTTTAGAGGGCTTTAAATATGGTCAAGCAGTACGCAAGAGAGACAGGTATGGACTTTGAATTGGATAAGTGTGCCCAAATTAATGTGAAGAAAAGAAAGATTGTTGGAATTTCCAAGGACCCTGATCTTGTGGCATAAGTGTTGGCATAAGTGTTATCAGACATCTTGACACTGGAGTGACCTATACGTACCTGGGCGCGCCTCAAAGTCGCATTGAGGACGGAACATCAGTGAAAGAGTCTCTCGGAAGCAGGTACAAGCGTCTTGTTCGGAAGATTGGTTGGAGATTCTCTAATAGATGAAAAGGCTTTGAACAAGACTGTAATGTCCCTTTGGAACTAACAAAGAACTCGAAAATTGGAAATCAAACAAGTTTGAATTCATACTCGCCAAATGAAATTGAGAATCGCCTGATACCCCTCCCATTCATCACTTCAGTGACGTACAATCATATGGTTCTACGCTGTCTCTTATCTACGAACTGCTGTTTTCTTTCCTCTTGGTACCAACGTCTACATCAATCACAGGTGTTCACTTTTTATACATAAAAACGTCAGTAAAAGTCAACTGCTCAAACTTTTGTAAAAATCTTGAAAATGAGCGGTTTGACAAAAATGAAACAGTTTTATCTTGAGTATGAGTCCTGCAACCGGCTGAACTAGAATTTGTGAAATACATGCAACAATAACAAAATAACAGCGAAAAACAAACAAAACTCGACCATTCTCAAGACTTTTACAACAGCGCGAACCTACCTAATTTTTAAACTTTTTTTCTTTTTTTTCTTTTCGAACTTTTCAAAGTATAATGCTGCCTTACATCATAAAAAGCGCACTCGAGACTAACTAGTGTTTAGTTTTTGAAAGACTATTGATTTTCCGCCATCCTTTCGGAAGACATTCTTGAGACATTAATTTATTAAAAATATTTATTTTTCATCAAAATGGAGGCTCTTATCACAGAACAAATGTTTCTCTCTGACAAAATAAAAAGAGAAATCCCATCCTTCAACGAACTCAACAATGCGGAGGTGACGATACCAATCGCACAAGGAAAATTGAAAATGTGTAACAGAACGAAAGGGTTGCTCGGCCACATCCGAGATAAGACGGAACCCCCCGACGGGTCCCGAAGTCACGGGCGACGGTACGTCTCGTCGGCAGTCTCTGCTCGTTGCTACGACCTGGCTAGTGCCCTGCCACGAACTGGCTATCTTCAACGAAGTGTGTAAGTGGCAATAAAGGTCAATATTTTGATCAGTTTGTCTTATTGTGTCTTCATCGTACTCTCGGTATTCCATTTCCCTATTTCCCTCCTCGGAATTACCCCCGTAATACCTGGCCCTCAACCCAAAATCCCACACTTTTCCTTTTTCTAAATTCTAAACCAGTCGAGAAAAAGGGAAAGACATTCTAAAACTTAAATAAATTCTGGCTTCAAAGGAAACTTTACTTTAGACTCTACTCAGGACTCTTATTTCTGAATTTTTGTTCAATCTGCATGCTATATGATCTGATGCCTCGCCTTTGCCATTAAAAATATTATCTATGTGATTCTTATTGATGATTTACCATAATGTATGCAATATTATTAGTCATTCTTATTGATGATTTACCATGATTTACTATGACTTGTGCCTGATTATGTGTGCGATCTGTATTGTTGATTTTTCATGAATTATGCCTAATAATCTTATGTGATTCATGATGAGATGATATTTGTGATATGACATTATTGGTGATATGTGACATTTTCTTTAATTTTCTCGCAAAAGTTCACCAGGTACTCTCTCGTGATATATCAAAAAGAAAGATCACCTTAATTAAACAAGAAAACAAAAATTTATAGTCTAAAAGAGAATAAAACCGAAATACAAAAAGAAAAGGTACCAAATGTTAAAAGCATCAAAAACAAAATCCAAAACATACATTTTTAAAAATCAAAAACAAAAACGGGGAAGTGAAAGGAAGGGTCTAAAAACTTGAAAAGAAAACCAACGAGCAATAACCCGCGACCCGCGCCGAGGTCACGCGACGTATCTTCAAAAAAACGGTCGCAGGCACAAAATAAAGACATTTTCGAACTCTGGCACTTTAATATCAAATCAAAATCTAAATTAGAATTCATTAAATAAATCAAAATCTTCTCATAAAAAATAAAATGAAATGTGAGAACCTATTATAGAAACATGGATAGGGTGTCACATTATTACAAACACAATCGAAATACCTCAAATTAAATAGAATTTTTCACTTGAAAAGTAATTGGATATACACATAGGGTGTCTTAAAAATACGAATTTTAATGCGAATAGAGAATAAATGTGACTCAGGTCAGGGAAGATTAAAAATAAAATGACTAACCCAACTGTAGCGGAAATCAACCATGATAACTTGGATTTAGAGGGTGCAGCAGCACCTTCAATCCAAAAAGTTAACATGAACGTTACAACGAGACATAAAACGAAAAACCCGGTCTCAAATACACCAAAAAATACGGGAACAATATCCAAAACAATAAATAGGTCCGTAGGCTATGCTCAAGGTTTTGCCCGAAAAAACACGGAAACACATAATATAAGCATTAGGTCATGTAAAGACAGATCAATTCAAAACAACCCACTCCCACTCCATGACATTACTCAAATCCCTAACAGAACCTTTGACACAACACACTATACCTTTTTTTGGAATAATGAAAATTTATTCACACTAGGCGCGTCTATAGAAATACATAACCTAAGGAAAGAAAGAAACGAAAGTATTCGCCCAGAAAATAGAAATAGGTCGGAAAGCCGCCCCCAAACAAACAACAAAAGTTTTAATCGCAATATCTTTTTGGGAAAAAACAAACGGTTTATTTTAGAAACCGATGAACTTTCAGAACGTATAGAGTTCGATGAATTTATGAATCAACATAAGGAAAGATTTTTTAAAGCGCAAGGGAAAAAGGGCAAACCAGTTAAGGCTTAGATTAAACCCAACAGCTCATACATCTTTCAAAGACGTAAGAGAAATATTAGAACCAACTTATTGGAAAAATAAAAGCGAACCTCGTAATAGGCAGTTGGTCCAATTCGATTTAAGAGAACAATCAAGAGAAGCTAATAAATTTTCTTACAGTAATATTGAAAACCGTTGCAAATTAAAAGCTAATAATTTAAAACTACAAAATTCGGATGACAATCAACTATTTCAAGACAGAATTAACTCAAACCAAAACAAATCACGTAAACTCTTGACAACAAACGAGAGATCAAACAGACGTTATAGAATACATACTAATAACTCAGACTCAAACGACGAATTCGAAAACCACACAAATAACCAAACAATTCAAGCAATTTATTTTCCTTTCGGTATGATACTAACGCCGTTTCAAATTATGAGCAATTGGCCAATAAAATTTCGAAATAATAAAGACGACAGCCCCGAGCAATTTTTTGAAGAAATAAAAAAATCCAAAACGGGTTACAAAATAAACTTATATAGATGCTTATATAGATGAAAGGTTCTCTGAAGAAAAATTAAATTTTGTAATAAAAAAAGTAAACCAAGAAACGATTTTGATACTTTTGAGCAATTAGAGCATTTAGGCAAAGAATGGAAAACTAAGCTAGCCAAATAAAAAATTCGAGGACAAGTATTACAAATTACGGAACCTGAAATTGCAGATAAAAATAAATAAAAACGTAACAATAATAACAGGAATAAAAATCATTCAGAAAATAATACAGATTTTTGGGAAAATAAAAATGATCGAAATGATAACCAAAGTGGAAAGTAAAATAATCAGGGCAAAAAAACAATATAAAAATCGATTTCCATTTTCACTATTTGGATTTCCATCCCTACCTTTTTCAAGTCATTCTCAACAATATTTCAGACCTAGATATCAATCGAACTTTCAGCTGAAATTCCAAAGCAATAGACCATGATATCCATTCAATCCTTATAGCCAAATGTTACCAGTGTTTAACCAAATGATATTAAGTTTAATTGAAGATCGAAACAGTCCAATGATCGAATTTCCAACAGAAAAAGCGGAAAATAGTATAGGAAATAATAATAATGAAAATAAACGAGATTCTCAAAACTGAAATTACGAAAATTAAAACCAAAAACGGGATAGTAATTCTAATAAGCATTGCCAAAATCAAATAAATTCCGATTCAGACAAAAATCATAATTTAAATTCGCGCAAAGACGATAAAATAAACAATAGTAATTGTTATCATGGTGGATCAGCGGGCCATTTGAAAAAAGGATGCCCATACTATGAGTACAACCAGGGAAACTGAAAGGACGCGTATTAAGACAGAAAATTTCTCAACCTATTACAAACACGCCAGAATTTTTAAATTCGGATAAAGATGAAATAACGGAAACACGTTTTCATCTAATGACAAAGTCCAAAGGTAGATTATTTCGAATTTTAGTCGACACTGATGCCAAACCTTCGTAATCTGGCAGGGTACCAGGTGTATACATATGAAACCGGTATTTTTCCAAGAAAAAAACACATTTATTTCAAGAGAATGATAACAAATATTTTATTCAAAGTATGCGCCCTCGCT
>NC_046660.1:139682788-139686214 GCF_010883055.1 Belonocnema kinseyi
GCCTTGGAGGAGATTATGTTGAGAAATAAAAAAAAAAATTCTTAAAAACGTTGTTTTTCTTGGTCAGGCCGGAAACTTATCAATCCACCCTCGTATTTTCCTCCTTGCGTCACATAAAACGCGTATTTTGTCAACAATATGCTGCTTGATTGTCAGCAGCTTTGACTTATTCTGTGTATGATTAAGGGTCCTTAGTTCTTGGGCAAGCTTTCGTACTCTTTCCGTAAATGGTCTACCAGATGTTATGTAGTCAATCACACACTGAACGTGGGACGCATTCTGCCTTGCCCATCCAATCTTCTTGTTCAGTTGATGCGTGCGTCTTTTGGTCTTTTGATGCATCATCGGTTTTAGCCTTCGATTTGAATCAGCCAAAGCTCTCACAGCACCATAAACTGAAAAATTGTTGGTCCAATGGTTGACTAGTCCGAGATATCACGAAAGAAGGTATCCATTATCAATTATCATATCTTAAAAGGTTCCCGCTTTCCGCGTTAGGTCTCAATGTTGCTTCCTCACCTTTGTCTACAGTTTGTTTATGTAGCGGTTCAGCAAGCGCTCCGCGCTCATATCCAGTTTTTAAGAGGTAGACACATTGATTTCATAATGACTGATGCGAAACGTGCTGAAGGTTTTTTGTATTCTGAATCCGAATCTGATATCCAAATTTCTCGATTGGCTCTGGTTTCCGAGATATGCTAAACTAAAAGTGCAAAAAAATCTATTTTTGCCCCTAACTAGCGGTAAACTAACAAACCTGAAAATTTAAAAATTTGATATCTCAGTATAAAAAAAAAGTTATTTTAGCAAACTCAACGGCATTCAAAATGGCAAGATTTATACTTCAAAATGGCGCTTATGGTTTTTGGAGTGAATGAAAAAATTCGATGCTACAAAACCTGAAATATAGGCAAAAATTGATGTTTTTGCACTTTTAGGTTAGGTCAGAAAAGTATATTCTGTTTTCTGGATAAGGCTGCTTACTCTGAGATATCGCCTGGTGCCCAAGACCACCGTTTAAGACACCTCTTCCAGGTGTCATTCAGCATTTGGCACGGTTGTTTCGCCTCCGCTTAGGGATTATTTCTTCGGGACCATCCCTGAACAATTTCCCGCTACTGCTTAGTAATTATTGTAACCATATTTAGCAGAAAATCTTGGTACAGGGACTCTCTATACGCAACCCAAGGACGCGTTCGGTTCCGAGGTGACGTTCGATGGTACATTAGTAACAACATGATGGATCTGATTAGTCCTAATCTAATAACTCAAATCGATACTATAGCTGATGCCGCCATTTTGTCCATTCACGGTATCTATCAGCTATATTATAAATTTTAGTTATAAGGTTGGGATCATTGAGATTCATGATGTTGTGACTAATGCGTGTTCCCTCCAGACATCTAACAAGTTGACATAGCCAGTCATATTGGACATTTTTGCTGTTTGCGGTTTCGGCTAGTTTAAGCATACATACTTTAGGACAGGGCTCGCCACTTCAAGCAGGTGCTGACTGCCACGAAGGTTCACGGTCACGGTTAATTACGTCTCGCTGTCATTAACGCCGGGGGGTCTAACCTTTTCTACTCGAATTTACAATACAATTCATTTCCAATTTCAGTTTCATTTTTAATTTACAAAGTGAATCATCTGCAAATTAAACCTCAAATTAAACCTTTAAAAAGGTGGAAAAATTTGGAGAGTTTTGAATTAAAATCCATAAATAATAAAGAAAAAATACGGCCGTCAAAATCTGTTCTTCTTTATTTTGAAGAGTGTAAACTCTACTCTATAATGACCGTGAAGAGCTAGAAACCAGTCGAATGACAAGGTTTATTAGGGCCAGTTTGATCTAGTCTCTTGGCAGTCACTGGCAGTCAATGCAGTCAATCACTGTCTTTTGGTGAGCCCTGCTTTAGGATAACGCGATTGTTTCATATAAAAAGTCTTGGCCGTCCAATTCCGCGCCATTTTTAGATTTGGTATTACACACAGGGTAGACCTACTTCTGATCTAACAGGGAAGTCAGGCGTATTTCTGGACAGGCGCAGAAGGCTATAATTATAATTGAGTCAAGAATTTTGATAATGGAAGACCATGAGGAGTAATTAGTTCTAGTTAGAATAGTGAAGGCCGAGGCTGAGGCTGAGCTGGCTCTGGTAATTGATGCACGTGAAGGTAATTTGAAAGCAGCTGTTCTAGAAAAAATCGTACACATGTATTCAAAGCAAGGATCGAACTCCAAAAAGCTATCATAATTTTTTAGTCCTTTGAGTTTTGCACTGATCCGACCTTTCTTGAATATATTTTATTTAGTTTTGATGTTATAAACCGTGAGTTTCTTTATATTACAATACTCCTAGAAGGCATTGAGTTTTCTTGTTGCATCTAGTTTGGAATCTGCAAAAATAATTAAATCATCAGCAAACAAATCCCTACTTTAAGGGTGTTGGTTGAATCCGACTTTGAATTTTTTTATAAGTAATACACTGACTTAATAAATATTTTTTCCGAAGGATTTGCAAACGAAAGAAAGAAATTTTATCGAATATCTGTGGTTTTTCGAGATCCTCGGATAAATAAAATGTTGAAGAATCAAACCTTTGGTTGTGGAAATGATCACTTCCACGACAAATATGAATTTTGCGAATAATAGAAATCAGCATGTAGCAGACGGCAGAATTTGAACGGTTAGAATCGTTTGCAAATTTATTTTTTTACTCAAAATTCTGACATAATAGAAGAATTCTCGAGTTATACCAGGTTTTCAAAGGGCCACGAATTAATGATGGTGACCCTAAATTGGGTGAAATACGTTGCGAAATGAAGAAAGGTGTAAACTAACTTCACATGCCCTGTGTGTGTCTTGTAACTGTATTTGTAATCAGCAACCAGGCCAGATGTCACCTTCACTCTACTCACGGTATCGTCGGTATCGGGGCGCACTTCGTTATCGACCGTGGGTCAAGACTACAATTCTAAAAGGGGAAAGCCTCTTCTGGGACATTGAATTTTTCATGTGACTATCATTAATCGATAGTACGTCAACAATAATTAGACAAGGGTCCCGGATTTTTTAGTCCCTTTTAAGAACTGTGAGCGTTTGTAAATCACATTAGCCACGGGTGCCGCACCTCCATTTAGTCCGGCAGCTGGGTATGTTCCCGTATGCATTCAAGAGGCAAAAGGTAAAAACTAGTTAATCTTATGTATTTTGACCCGCTGAATCCAATGGTACCGGTTAATTTTACGAGAAGTGGATAGGTTTTGTTTAAAACGCAATTGTTTAAACAAATAGGAAATAATGGTTTTTCTTTATGGGATAAATTTTTTTTAGTAAATATGGACAATTCTAAGCATAAAAGTTCTCTTGTAACTTTTTTGTTAAATGCATATTTACAAAGTTATAAATTTTCAAAGTTCAAA
>NC_046660.1:139686314-139728640 GCF_010883055.1 Belonocnema kinseyi
CTTGTAAATTGCGATAACTAGGCTTCCGACTGGTTAATCCAATGTCGCGTACAATGAATAGGTAGAGGAGCTTTCAAAGAACAAGTTGCTTCTTCAATTTTCAAAAAAAATTCAATAGGTCAAGAATAATCGATACTCAAAGTTTGCAAAAAACGTCAAATTTTGAACTTTGAAAATTTATAACTTTGTAAATATGCATTTAACAAAAAAGTTGCAAGAGAACTTTTATGCTTAGAATTGTCCATATTTACTAAAAAAAATTTGTCCCATAAAGAAAAACCATTTTTTCCTATTTGTTTAAACAATTGCGTTTTAAACAAAACCTATCCACTTCTCGTCAAATTAACCGGTACCATTGGATTCAGCCGGTCAAAATACATAAGATTAACTAGTTTTTACCTTTTGCCTCTTGAATGTATACGGGAACATACCCAGCTCCCGGACTAAATGGTTCGAGAGCATGGACTTCCATCAAGCTTCGCAGGTCCAGTGGAAAGGACCCTGTCTGGTAACCACGCTGCCGTGGGTTCAAATTTTTTTCTCCATTTTTTCGTATTGTAAACATGTCAAATAATAATTTGTAATGCTTCCCCGGCGATTAAATTATTTTAAAAAATATTACCGTGAAATAAATATCATGCAGAAAAGTTTATAATAATTTATTTGTATAATCGTAATTTAAAATATATATATATATATATATATATATATATTCGGGTGATAATCGTCATAGATTATCACGTAGCTGGGTGATGCACTGTTCAATGCAGCGATGGAAGAAATGAGAATCTGCAAAAGATTAGGCAGTTTTCAATTGGGCAATAAAAACAAAAAATGTGAATACAATTTCCTACAAAATGTTGAAATATACTTTTGCAGATAACATCTGTAAACATACAAATTTGATAGATAAACCAATTTATGATTGTATGTAAATTTTTTAATTTACCCAGTTTGAAATTATAACTGGATTATAAATTATAAAATTTA
This sequence comes from Belonocnema kinseyi, assembly GCF_010883055.1. Classification (NCBI taxonomy): domain Eukaryota; kingdom Metazoa; phylum Arthropoda; class Insecta; order Hymenoptera; family Cynipidae; genus Belonocnema; species Belonocnema kinseyi. The sequence continues at coordinate 139,687,305 of NC_046660.1, forward strand.
TAAAGTTACCCAGCAATGAATTTCAAAACTATCAAATTTCTAAATTAGGCCCTCTGCAAATTTGTTTATAAATTGCAAGCTTATCAAGTCGCCCAACAGCTATTCCGGATATTGCAGAATTTTCCACATTGATAATTATTCCAAATTAAGAAACTGGCGAATATTGTCGCTGCAGTGAATAATGCATCACCTAGCTACGTGATAATCTATGACGATTATCACCCGCAAATATGAAAAAAAAAATTACGATTATACAAATAAATTATTCGAAAATTGTCTGCTTAATATTCATTTCCCAGTAATATTAAAAAAAAATTTAATCGCCGGGGTTGCATTACAAATTATTATTTGACATGTTTGCAATACCGGGAGAGGTTCTGCATCCTTGGCTGTTCTGATTTACAAACGCTCATATTTCTTACAAGGGACCAAAAAAACCGGGACACGTGTCTCATTATTTTTGAAAAAATATCGATTGATGATAGTCTTCTTAAAAAATCAATGTCCCAGAAGAGGCTTTCCTCTTTGAAAATTGTAATATTGACCCACGGTCGATAACGAAGGGCACCCCGATACCGCCGTTGCCGTATATAGAGTGAAAGTGAAAGCTGCCTGGTGGTTGATTACAAATACAGTTAGAAGACACACACAGGGCATGTCAATTTTTTCCACATCTTCCTCCATTTCGCAACGTCTTTCACAATAATTAGGGTCACAATCATCAAGTCGTGGTCCTTTGAAAACCTAGTTTCTCTCGAGAATTCTTATATTATGTCAGAATTATCAGTAAAAAATAAATTTGCAAACGATTCTAACCGTTATATGCTGTCGTCTGCTACCCGCTGATTTCAAACTTTTGAAAAGTTCATATATTTTGTGAAAATAATCATTTCCTCAACAAAAGGTTTGATTTTTCACCATTTCATTGATCCGGGGATCTCGCACAACCCCGGATATTCGACAAATTTTCTTTCTTTTGTTCGCAAATCCTTCAGAAAATATATATATTGAATCAGTGTCGTACCTATAAAAAAATGTAAAGTCGGATTTAACCAACACTCTTAACGCTAGTTGAGGCTCTCTCATACAGACTTTTTAGAATTCTAATTAGTGTATTTCTGACCCCGAAATCAAAAAGTTTTGACAAGCTATGAGAGTGATTAAATGATAGTAAAACTCTTGACAAATCCACCACAATGGCTTAGCTATGTCTGTTCTTTTTTTTGCGAATAAATTTTCGGAAGATGCCAAGGTGAAAATATTATCCATGCCGTCCCTACCTCGGCGAAAACCTGCTTGTGCTTCCGGAATAATGTAATTGTTGCAGCAAAGATAGATCTATAACGTTTAAAATATTACTTGAACAAATAAATTTAAATTTCTTACTTCTAAGAGTGGACACTAGGTTGGGAAATTTATTAGAATACATTTCTAGCAGAAAGTGTAAAATTAACTGTATGATACAGAAAAATATTGATGTTTAAATTGGATTAACTATCCAAAAAATAAAAAGAAGTTATAGCTAAGTTGAAAAATAAAGTATGAGGAGGACGGAGTGTGCATCCTCTGTGTGCACTCGATACAATGAGAGATGCTGCTCTGACAGAACGATGCCTCGATGGATGCGTACAAATTTTCATAGGCGTGAGAACTCGCAATGCGATGTATTAAATTAGATGTAATTAAATAATAATGATATAACAAAATCTAAGTGTTATAATAGCCGAATGACAAGACTTAAAAAGATGTAACCAGGCACGAGATGAGAGCGGACTTAACGTAGTTATTTTTAACTCATGCTGTAAGTTTCATTGAAAAAATCTAAGTCAGTTACTTCGTTTAGACAATACTCACTTAATTTCAATGAATGCCATTTAAGCAAAGGCGCACTTATAATAATTAGGTTCAATATGTAGGATATTGATCTTCTGACATTTCATGGCAACTGAATCACTATTATGGCTTTCATTCAAATGTTAACCATAACTTGATTTTTTGGGGATGTTTGATGTTATTTTTATGTTATATTAATCAAGTGCGAAGGGGGCGTTTTGTTCCTCCCACATAAGTCCTCCCACAGCTGCAAGTGATTTTGTAATCTACATTACATCAATCTAAAATATATAATTTGATATTTCCCAATTTTATACATTTTTTTAACTTCAAGTTAACTCTTAAAATATTAATTATTTTAAATCGGTTTGGATATCTTTTGAAATTTGATGAAATCTTATCTTGAAATGGAACTGAGATAATCTTCCTGTTTAATATCAATTATTCTATCAACTATTCTATTACACAGACCGACAAAACGTTTACCCAAAGACCGGACTAGATGAACCTAAGGATTTTGATGTTCTAAAAATGAATCCTTTATCCAATTTTTTTCTAAACGTCAAGCTTTCGAGATATTGTTACCCAAAAAAGAGATATGGCACCATAACCATTTCAGTTTCACATTCAAAAACTGGCAAAGATCCGCCATCTTAAATTTTGCAAAACTGAGTCCAAATTTGGATTGAGTAAACTCAAAAACCTGTCTATACAGAACCCTTCATCAATCGAATAACACAATTTTCTTTTCCTTTTGTAGTATGAAATTGAATCGGTCCGAATTGATCCAAAATGGAAATAGAAGGTTCAAAAGAGTGCTAAATATTAGGTTAAGAAATTTAAAAAAATCGCTGCTCGTGGTATACTGTTTAGAAAATTGCGGTAAAATGTGGATTCATTTTTAGGACATCCATATCCTTCAGGGTTACCTACTTCAGTCTTTGGGTACAAAAAATGTTAATTTTTGTCGGCTTATTCTATTGTTGTACCGTAAGTACTCTTAAACAATCTTTGGGTTATCCTGGGTTTTAACAATCCCTATTTTATGTTGAATAGGGTGAGTCGATACAAAATTAGTAATTCTTCCGGAGTTAGTTCCTTTCTCAAAACAATTAATAATAACGAATTTATTATCGGCTCTGCAAAGTTGTAAGTTATAATTTCGCATGTTGAGAATTAAACTGTGACTGTAAAATCAATTTTACCTTTAGAAAGAATAAGAAACGTATCTGCTACATAACGAACGTGCATCGGTAGTTGAAACCCCAATTTTCCTGAGCCATTTGTTTCAAGATCTTGCATAGAAGATGTCAAAGAAATAAGGTTTTTCCTTATTAATTTTAATTTGTTGTTTTCCAAACGTTGAATAAGAATATTTTACATCCCGATGTTCTTTTTATACATTCTAAGAGTTTACGTCAATTTCGTGAGGTATTGTTTTATCGCCACCACTTTCCTCAATTTCGGCATACCATTTAACCTCTGTTTTTACTGGATATTTATACGAACTATGGAGTCGTACTTAGGACATCGTTGATAGGCGTAAAGATGTCATTACTATAAAATTCATGATTTCTGGATGCTTTATAACCCTTATTTCAGGGAAATAAAATGTATCCTCTCACAGACTTCTTTCACGGGTCTGTAAATTGGAACTTACCATTCGCAAAATAGATATCGTAAAACGCCTATAACACGCGTATGTTGCATAAAATGTATTATGAAACTCGAGTTTTCATAACCTTTCACCTTTTTTAACAAATAAACATAAATAAAACGCAGGATTGAAAAACAAAATTTTCTTTACATTTTCTGTGATGTTTCGAAAGACTATAACCCTAAAAGAAATTTTGTTGATAAACAAAACACTGAAAACGATACATGATATGCTTTCGTACTTTTCCTTTTCTATTCTATGAATCGCAAAATTTTTAATTTAAAATTGCCGAAATGAAGTACATCGCATAACATAACTAGACATGCCCAATTGTTGTGTTAGCTGGCTAAAAAAACCAAGAGTTTCTCTTGGATACGGTTACAATACTTAATCACCAGTCGCGCACAATACTGTAGGGATGATTGCTGGATACCGGGCGACCTCCTACAATGTAAAGGAAGGGAGTTCCTGTCTGTACTATTTTTTCTCTACTCTCTTCCATCCCTCTAGTTGGAATAAAGTTCTATTCTGTACTATCTTGTATTTGTATTTATATTTAGTTATAAAAAGTGTCTAGGGCTAAGTAGCTCTGTAGGAAAAAGATGATACATATAACAATTAAAATGTAACGGCGATCGATTTCACGATTTAAATAAAAAATAGATATTCAACAAGAAAATAAATAAACTATTATGCACATAATTAGATGTGGGTTATTACAGAAGGATACTATAAATATACGTACCCAAATATCCATACTGAAAAGTAAATACATTGATGCACATACACACATATATATTTTTAATTTAAGGATTTAAGTTTTACCAGTGTGTGATGTCGAGGATAGGATTTGATGTGTTAAATAAGTAACCAAAAAGGTGTTTTTTTGTATTGATATTGTGAAGGTTCATTTCTTATTGTTATAGGTAGTTTGTTCCAAAGGCAAGCACCACGAATAATAAAATATCTTTGCATTTTACACGTGCGATGTGGCTGAACTTTTTATAATGTTTTGCTTTCACTGAGTTTGGAATATATCGGTTGATCTTTGTCAATAAAATAGAAGAGGTTACGAAGATAGTGCGGACCTTCATATAGGTTCAATTTTGGAGATGTTATAGATGGACCGAATGCAAGCATCAAACGTACGCCCAAGCCTGGCATTCAGCTCATCAATAATATCATCATATACTGCACATCCGTAGTCAAAGAAAGGAAGGATGAGGCATTTAACTAGGAGGATACGCGTTGAAGTAGAAAGTGATTCTTTATCCCTGTTAAGCTGTTGGAGGACTCTAAATGTTTTCCTTAAAATATGCGCAACTTGTTCATTCTAAGTAAGAGAGAGATTGTCAAGGCCTTTTGTACCACCAGATCAATATCCGCATAGTAGATTATGGTTAACTGTATCAAACGCCTTAGAAATCTCAAAAAGGACAAAACCGTTATCTTCCTTCTATCAATTGTAATTTTGAGGTCAGAAATGACTTTAAGTAAAGCTGTAAGTGTAAGGTGCCTGGCACAGAATCCAGATAGCATTGCGTCAATTAAACTATTTGTTTCAATGTATGCGGTACGTTGCTGATGGACAGTGCGTATCAAAGGTTTATACAAGTCACATAGGATGGAGGATATAGGATGGATATCGGATGAAAGTCTTTAGGAGAGGTAGGGCTAGCTTTTTAGGAACAGGGCGATCAATCGCCTCCTTCCAGGCATCAGGAAATATTTCCACCTGCAGATATATAGTGTGGATATGCAAGTGAATAGCGCCTATAACTGGTAAAGCAGGGCGACTAATTTTAATTAAAATACCAACCGAACATTAAGCACTTAATTTTACCTGAGAGAGTTTTTTAATTAGGGTTTCTGGTATGGAGAGGCGCAAATTTGTGAAAGGCTGAAAATAAAAATTTAGTCCGACAAATCGCCTTTCTATTTATATCATTTGGATAGAGGAGTTAGACTAGAGGAGGGATTAAAGGAAAACTGGTATTAGATGCTGATAAGATCATGGTTTGAGAAGAAAAAATTAAATCTTGAGTAGAAAAAATCGCCTTGTCCAAATCATCTTCCACAATCATCAAGTCAGTCCATGTACTTGAATTATCAGTGTGTTGGTTGGTATCGTAGGAAACTATTAATAATCTGACATGGAACCCTACTGATCGTAAATAGTGAGCTAAATTGTTGGTAGCTTTAAGAGTTTTGTAAATTACACCCACCAATAGACAGTGTTGAGGCGAAGATGCCTGGATAAAAAGGTACACAGCAGTAAGGTTATTTGCAAGAGGATCCAATCCAACCTGTACACCCCTTAAGCTGTCATGAATATAGAGACAGACCCCACCCTCTCTTCTCTTGTCTTTATCTCTGCAGAAAAGTGTGTAATGATCAAGTGCTAAAAGACTCAGGAATGTCAGGCCTGAGTTAGGTCTCGGACACGGCTACGATATGATAGGAACAAGACATAAAGTGATGGTTAAATTCAAGTTTAATGGGGATTTAAAGATTGAGCGTTAAAGTCAGAAATATTTAAATTTTCCATTATGAGAGTGGTAGGTAAAGTTCAAGAATAGTTAAATATAGAAGTGCCTGAAATACATAAATAAGTTGAAAAAGCCTTTCCGTGAAGCAAAAGTAACAGAGATTAATAACCAACAAAATCCAGTTCACTTGATTAGATAAAGAAGCATAAATTGAAATTTCGGTGTACAATAACTCTACCATGAATCTCATTTAGATTAGTGGTCCCAGGGCTCGCACTTGAGCTGCCAGACACTACTGCAGAGATGGCACTAGTGGGCAATGGAGAACATACCTTTCAAACGTAGTCCATTTTACGCTTTTGAAGTTTTTCAACCAATTTTTTCGAGATTCGGAAATTACCACATGCCAAAGTCACGATATCGAAAATTGGTTCAGAAACTTACTTGGTCAGGACGTTTTTTAAATTACAATTCTCATAATTTATTTTCTCCAACAATTAGTGTAATTAAAGGTCTTGTGGACAGTTGTGTAAAATTGAGTGATACCGAATTCTAAAAGGAAAGCTTAGATCAACTTAAATTAACTCTAGTACAAAATAATTACCCACTTCAATTAATTAATAAAATCATCAAAAAAAGTATTTATGAAATTTACAATAGTTTCTCTAAAAATAACAAATGGAATGAAACTTAGACAGCTATTTAATGTGTTTAAATACTCTCTTCTTGGCTTCTTTTAATTGACTAAAACGCTTCCAGCGTTTATTAGAATGGCTAAGAACTCTTCAGCATGCCTATATAAACCTGGCATTGGACACCAGGTAAAGATTTCGTCCCATATTCTTCTGAACGCCGAGAATTGGCTCAAATAGCATATATGAATTTTCCATCTCCACTGCCCTTTACTTAATAGTAGAAAGTAATGTTGGTGGTTCATATAGCGTGCTCTCGTGCAGTAGATTCGAGGATGCAGTGCCACAGAGGTGTTTCACCGCCTAGAGTAGAAGGGAGAGGTGGGTCAGAGAAAACGCGCAGTTTTTCTCTGACCCATCTCGACTCTTCAAAGATCCTCCAGTTACCGTTGACCACACCCCCAATCCAGATTATGTCAAAGCATTTTTGAGAGAATTCTACGAAGTCCAGTATCCACTGAAAGAAGACTCAGAGAACATAAATAGCTTCTAGAAGCCTGAGGAAGAATTGCCACTCTTCACTACCGAAGATGTGAAAAAAGTATTAAGAGGCATTAAGAACTATTCTGCTGCGGGGCCAACTGGTATCAAGATCTTCTGATGGAAGAAGTATCCTTCACCCTACTAGCATCTTTACAACATTTTAAACTCATATCTAAACTCGGAAGAACCTATTACGGAGTGGTTAGTGGAAGGGTGCACAGTGCTCCTACAAAAGATTGACAACTTAGCTGGCCCTAAGAATTACAGGGAAATTGCTTGTCTGAACACAATGTATAGTTTCTTTACACCTCTCTTAAATGATAGGATTGTTCGGGCAATCGGACAAAGACGCAAAGACGCAGCATCCTACCAGCGCTACCTATCGATATCCTGGATTAATTACTGGCAAGCTTTCGATTCAAGCGCCCATAGACTTATCATATGGCTGTTGCAAAGTTTAAAGGTTCATCCGCAAATCATAAGGTACATAGAGAGGTTGATGCTACTTTATAAAACCAGATTTACTAGCTCATTTGGAAAACATCGATTGACGTTTAACAACTTCACCTTTCAGAGAGGTGTCTTTCAGGGCGACAATATGAGCACTCTCCTGTTTTACCTCACAACATTATTACTAGTGTCTCTCGCACTTTGCCATTCCGTAGGGTACTTTTGCGGCCAACGTGAAAATCTAGCTCTAGAGATTTTCGAAAAAAAAACATGTAGGAGATTGGAATGGAGTTCGGGTAATAATAATCACCTAAAGTTTATTTGAAGCACGGAGAACTTAATAGCATCCCTGAAAATCTTGAGCTCGTCGATAGAAGCGTTCAAGACTTAACATATATAAGGGATACTCTCCGAAGCAGATAAAAATGTCTTATCCGATGGGTGCAGCACATATAGTCACAAATGGACGAGACACTATTCTGAAAATGGTCATGAAGCATGAAGAAGTGGGCGAAGGAGCGTTTTTATAAAAAAACAGTGATGGAGGAGGCTGCTCAAACACTCGTTCTTGATTTCAATATGAGGGATAAGCAAGATGCATAAAATCTTATCTGCCTCTAGTACTCCCTCCTGAAAGTCCAGATTAGGAAAGCACAGGAGAAAAAGTTTCATCAACAGTTCCTCGACAAGAGGATGCACGGCATCTTCCACAGAAATATGAAGGGTCCGTCGATGTCGTTTGAGCTAACGTTTGCTTTTCTTAAATCGCCTGAATTTAAATCAGGTACGTAGGGTTTCCTTTTAGAGTTTCAAGACGTTGTCATTTCCATTTATGCATACCGTCGCTACATTTGAAGCCAAGACATTCTGAATTATAGCTGCAGAGCTTGTCTTGCACACCCCGAGCATCTAGGATACATAATACCTAGTTTTCCAACTCGTGCGGGAACGGCTTACATCCAAAGACACAATGCTACACTAGCAATAAAAATACCACTCCGCTAAACGCTCTTAGGGAAATAGAGTAGCTTTTCGAAAATGAATAGTGCCGCTTCGTATTCTCAACAATTTTTTCTGTTGCTCACTCGAGGCCTAACCTAGTTATCCTTAACTTCTAGAAACGAACATTATAAATGCAGTTTTTCAGAATGGCATGCGCTCTAGGTGCAATCACTTTTATTTTTCTAAATTGTCGGCTTCACCTGACAAAAAAATTACAGTCAAGGAGAATTAAAAGAAAGAAAGGTATAAGTTAGTTGCGACGGTGATAACCGGAATATTCTGTTAAGCTAATCGTCCTTAGCATCGGCGCTCTTGAAGGTGCCAAATTGTCACTGATTACTAGCCTAAAAACTATCTCTGCGTATCAACAAAATGCTAAGATTCTTGCAGGCAATTGTCCTTCGGTGACACCGTGTTCTCGGGGTGCACGAGTATTTTGCTGAATCATGGTATTGAGTCCGTCAGAGACTGTAACCACCTATGTTACGGTCTCAAAACGACGATGTGGCAAAAATGTCATGCACCCTGAGGACACAGTCACAAGGATGACCGCCTTCTTCATTTTCCCTTCAAGGATCTTAGCATTTCATTGACACGCAGGGATGCTTTTAAGGCTAATAACCAATGAAAACTTTGCACCTCCAAGAGCACTGATGATCAAGACGACTAGCTTTACAGAATATTCTGACTATAGCTGTCGCAACTCTTTTGCAAGGTCTTTATACCTCTCTTTCTTTTCGTTCTTCTTAGCCGTGCCGTTCTTGTTGACTGGGGCCGATAATTGAATACCTAACGTGGTTTGTTTATTTGAAGTCTTGGAGAACTATGTCATGCCTCGAGAGTGCGACATAAACAAGTGTCAGGACTCCAGTATTTCAAAGCGGCTTCAACATCTCTATGCACCTCATGGTGTGTGGATAATCCTTTAAGCTTTCCAACAGGTAGATGATAAATGTATGGGAATTTGAATCGACGGCTTTCCTGTAATCAATTCAGGCTGTCGATAGGAAGCACGGGTAGGATGTTGCGCGTTTACAGACACATTGATCGATGAGCAGGTTCACCCGACATCCTGCTACGCCTTTCTTTGAGTTTCGTTGTTTATACATCTCTCACGACACAGGTTCGTTTGTCCGAACAATCTTATTATTTATGATACTATCGGCGAGAAAATGGTAGGCATCTGGGTTTGAACCTTAACAAGTCAGCTAAAAAACGTTAGCGTAAGAAGTTAATTATCATTTGTAAGCTTAACAACTCAGCCAGATAATGCTAGCGTAGGAAGTCAATAATCATTTTTAAGCTTAAAATTTTCTAACTAATTAAGCTTAAAGGCGTTCATGTAACAAAAATGTTGAGCTTTGAAGACTGAAAAATGTAAAAAAAGTAAGGGATTTCGGGCACATTTAAAAAGAGTAAACTTTGAAGCATTATTTTTTATACAAGAGGCAATGGAAAAAATTTGACAACATAAATGTATATAAATAAAACATTTATGAACAAATCGCAGTTAACAAATTTGAGAAATAATGAAAATTGTTGCTTAGAATTTAAAAAATTCACAACTGTTCTATCTTCAGTTCCAATGAAGACATTAAAGCTTTTCGAACCTCAAACTGCAACGCAAAAGTTCTGTAATTATTTACAATCCCCAGGAAAGATGTGGCTGTTTTTGCGGGCGAAACGCAAACCATCAGCAGAGAGTGGGAAACTCAGCGACGAGACTCCCACTACGCGAACTCCGCGCGGAGTGGGAGAGACTGCCCGGCCAGCGGAGTGGGAGGCCGGCGCACTAGCACTTGAAAGGACGGGTTACGTCCATCGTTACTCACGGATTGACTCGATTGAATGATCAGACGCATCGAGTTGATTGTTCGAAAATTTTGCGCTGTGTGACAACCATGTCACAGAGCACGAAACCAGTTTCCTGCTTAGCAGGAAGTAGCAGCCCCAGAAAATTAACCATCACAAAGATGGATACGGAAGAAACAAAAAGCGCATTTTCCATCTACACTTCAAGAAGCAAAAAGCGAAATCTCGCGAAGGAATCGGTTAACGCTATGGATAGCGTTCACAGTGGCCAATCCTCGGTCACCTCAATACGAGGAGCCAGGAGGACGTCAAGAACGTCAGTTTTGAGTAGATCAGTATCTGACTCACAATTACCCGCGGATAAAAAATTGAAAACTGCCCCTAAAAATTCAAATACAACTATAGGACCGGGATAAATACCTCCAATCAGTGTTATCTTAGTACTGCCTGTACAAAAGTATTGACCTGCCCGCTATTAGAATCGTAATGAGAAATATCCCCGTCGCGTAACCGGAAGACTCGGTTCTCTCCGAACTCAATGAGGAAATATTTAAAATTTCGTCAGTTGCTCGTATGAGAAACAGACAATCTAAGAAAGCCTTACCAATGCTTCTGGTAATGGTGTCAAACACGCCACAAGCGAAAGAGCTATTTAAACTGCAATCCATTGAGTACATTAAAATTAATGTCGAGCCATATCTAACCCCTAATTATAGAGGTTGCTCTGCTTTTAAATAAGCATCCAAAAAAACCCGCTATTAAAAAATAAAAAACACACAATTTGCCCAAGGAAATTGCTCCCAATAAACTAAGTAAAGAGACCACACTAAAAGAAAATTCTAAAAGCGATCGCACCCCTCTAAACAGTGCCTCGCCACCGGAAACAAAATAAACAGACATAATGGGAGGGGGGGGGGGGGGGGGGGGGGGGGGTAATATTAACGAAGCTATACATTCAACCACCGAGATTATAAGTAATTTACTTGCACAGGCTATCGAAAATGGCCACCTTTAACAATAACACTTTAAAAATAATTTTTTGGAATGCTCAAGGTATTCTTAAAAAAGACACGAATCAGCCACATACCTCTACAAAAATAACATTACCATTTTCTTGCTCAGTGAAATTTTACTACGCGAATCTCTACGCGTTAAGCTAGTTCGTGGCTATAAACGATACAGAAATAACTCAAATAGAGGTACCTCGATCTTAATTTAAGAGAATATTGATCACCATGAACTAATAATTCCTGAACTTGAAACCCTCGAAGCTACTGCCATACAAATAAAAATTCACGGGAATCCACATGCTATAGTTTCACTCTATTAGACTCCCTGTCGCGAATTTCTAAAAAATGACTAGAGAAAAATATTCAAATTTACACCCTCAGTAATTGCTGCAGGTGACCTAAATGCTAAACACTTAGCCTGGCATAGCAGAACAACTAACAAAATCGGTAAACAATTATTTGAATTTATAAATCATAAGAATCTCTCAATCTCAGCTTTGCAATTTTCAAAAGTAACTTTTACAACCACGACATTTTCACTATAGACGAGCTTGACCAGAACATCGTCCAGTCCTCTAAGTCTTTTCACCAATTGTAAAAAAGCCCCTGTCGCGCCTCGCTATAATTTTGCCAAAGCAAATTGGCCAGCATTCAACATAACCCTAGAAACACACGTTAACTTTGAAGCTTCAATGACAAACGCTTTCCACATTGACGACGCCATAACCCATCTCACCTCTAGCATGAAAACTGCCATGCACAGTTCAGTTCCTCAAACTACCGTTAACAAATACGATCCACCTCTCAGCCCTGAGATTGAAGACCTTATCCACACTCGCAATAAACTGCCGTACACACCAAAAAACTTAAAGCTGTATCCTTAAAAGCATCATTAACCACCTTCGGAGAACTATAGCAATTAAAATTCAGGAGCACAGATGCAAAAATTGGAATAAAAAAGTTGGTACACTTTAAATTAAAGATAACTCTATTTATCGCATGACTAAATCCCTAACGAAGACGCGATCTAATATTCCCTCTCTCAAAAATTCAAATCAAATGTTTACGTTCTCTCCTACCGATAAAGCAAATCTTCTAGCGGCAAATTATGAAAGTAACTTCGCTGCACATAACGAACAGTCCGACCCTCAGCACATTGCAGAATGTGAAAAAATGGTCTCCGATTTTCTTAGAATCCCAAGCACCGACAATTTAAAGAAAATAACTCATAAGGAAATAACAAAACAAATTGAAACTACTGAAAATAAGAAAGCTCCCGGTCCTGATTCAGTTTCAAATATAGTCCTCAAAAAACTTCCGATTTCTTGCCTCACCCTCCTCGCTAATATCTTCAGTGCCTGTATTCAATTAAGCAACTTTCCTAACTCATAGAAAATAGCTCACATATTAGTTTTTCAGAAAAAAAGCAAGGAACCATATCATCCTACCAGCTACAGTCCCATTAGTCTTCTTAATACAATGAGCAAAATTTTTGAAAAAATAATACTTACTCGCGTAAACTATCACCTCGAGAAAAACAGCATCCTTAAGTCACCACAATACGGTTTTAGAAAAGGCCACTCAAAGCATCACATGATGCTCAAGCTTACCGAATACAGTAGTTTAAATTTCAGTCGAAGAAAACACACTGAAGCTATTTTCCTCGATGCAGAAAAATCTTTTGATAATGTCTGGCATGTGGGACTGCTCAGAAAATTAATAAATTACAATTTCTCAAGAGGACTCATCTTCTTTATAAACTCCTATCTTTCTAACAGAAAATTCTCAGTTAAAACAGGCCAGACACTTTCAAAACAGAAAGATGCTGCCCTAAGGCAGCATCTTACGTCTGGCATTCTTTATTATCTACGTAAACGTCATCCCTGAGGACCCCGAAGTTACAATTGGATTATATGCAGACGACACCGCACTATTCACTTCCTCTTGGTCAGTTCCGAAAATCTTAAAATTACGTAACAAAGCTCTTGAAATTATTGCGGCATGGACTAAGATTTGGAGAATAAAAATTAATGTAGCAAATTCAGAATCAATTCTTTTCTCAGTCAGAAAGCCTGTTAAAATAGATCCACTAAAAACGTTTAATGAACCAATAGAATGGAAAAGTTCCGTAAAATACCTTGGGGTTAAACTCCATAAATGCCTTAATTGGAAGCAGCATATCCATGAAACTAAAGGGAAAGCTTTCGGGGTTTACTCGCGTTTAAACCCTATTATTAATATAAACTCGAATCTTAAACCTGAATATTAAATCCTATTTTACAAAATGTTTATCCGACCAATCATAACCTACGCCTGTACAATTTGGGGTGGTGCGTCAAAAAGTAACCTCAATCACATCCAGATTATACAAAATGAATTCCTCAGACGCATTATAAGAACCCCCAGATATACCAAGAACTGTGTCCTTTACAGAAAATTTCAATTACTTTATATTTCAGAGTATATATCAAAGAAACTGCCACTAAATTCTTTGAATCAGCGTCATTATCACCGTATAAAAATATATCCTCTCTCGGGAAATATGATTTTGATCCGCTTCTCAAGCACGCGATGCCAAAAGACTTCCACATGAAATGAGGAATTTCAACGAATTTCATTCTTCCACCCTTCTAAATTTCTCTCAGATTGTGTAACAATGCCCAAACGGGTAACGCACAACAACTTCTTCCAGTCCAATCATTCTTCAGGGAGATCATTATTCGCGAGTGCGTGACTGGCGCGGCCACGCCGCGCTAGCCGCCCCTTCCCGTGCATTGGATCTCACAAGAGGGGGCGATAGTTGGGGCCCCCTCATCCCCACCGTTTTTTTCACCGTTACTCACTATGCCGCCTGACTAGTTCCAGCAAGTTTCTCTCTCTCTCTCTCTCTCTAAAACTCGTTTTCTCACTCAAGAATCGTCAACTCTTCTAACCGGGTCGTCCCATCCGATATTACCTAGGGAAGCATTGACTGTTCATTGAGACATGTCTCTCTGGATGGGAGGACGAAATTAAAAGAAGAGAAAGGCGTGGCACAAGTGGTAGGGACCATCAATGATTATCGGCAGGATGCGGTAGTCTTCATTCCGAACAGAGGTTATAGAGGTCAAAGAACCTTATTACTAGGAGGTGATAGATCTGAACTAACCTCATCACCAGGAGGTAATAAAGAGGTGTTGAGAATTCAAGGACGCCAGGAGGCGAGACACTCAGTCACCTATTACCAGCGGAAGATTACCTCTCGGTTCCGACTGGCAGGGAAGGTATCAAAGTAAGTGTTAAAAAAGAGCGAGCTGCCTTTTTCTTGCTGCCGGTCGGAAGAGGCGTCAATACCTGGGCATAGTTCTGGAGCACACGGGTCAAAGAAGGGCATCAGCGATCGGCAGCAGAAAAAAGGCGCCCCCCCTACTTTCTGATACTTGTTTTCAAACCAAAAAAAATGTCTAAAAATATCACAATTTTCATGAAAGCAACTACAATCACGTGCTTCCGGGAAATTTTAAATAATTACAGAGCCTATCCGTACAGTGTGGGGTTTAAGTCGCTTTCATATATTTATTATCACTAAAGATAGTACAGTTGCACATTTTTGTAATTTTAAGCAATAACTTTTAGCATTTCTCAAGTTTTTAACTGCATTTTTTTCATAAATGTTTTCTTTGTATTCATGAATTTTTTCAAATTTTTCCCATTACCTTTTGTATAGAAAATATTGCTAGAAATTTGACTATTCCTAAATGTGCTCCAAATTCCTTACTTTTTTTTTGCATATTTCAGTCTACAAAACACAACAAGAATTTTACATGAAACTCTTTAAGCTTATCTACTATCGAGGAGAAAATGATAGGCATCTGCCTTTGAAGTTTAACAACTCAGCCAAAAAAAATGTTAGCGCAATAAAAAAATAGTCATATAAAAGCTAAAAGTGTTCTGCGTAAACGAAAAGTAAAAAAAAGTAAGGATTTTCGGGGACATTTAAGAACAGTGAAGTTTAGAGCATTCTTTCTTATACAAAGAGCAGTGGGAAAACTTCCGAAACCCACTTTTCTTCAAAGTATATATGATTTCAAATATTCACATTTTTCAAAATAATAAGTAGGATTCAGTTTAATTTTTTATGCAAAAATATTTGATTCTTCAATTAAAAATAAACTAAAAACTAATTAATTCGCATTGACTGATCGTTCCTCCTGTGGCCATTTAGTGCCTTTGTTAATCTTATGTGGTAACTAAATTTAATTATACAAATTGATATTTTCAGAATATATTGATATGTTCGGAAAGGTACGCAGAACAGAATGATCCAGTTTTTAGTTGCCACCATTTGCCATTGTGATTGAAATTAAAATCGAAAGATGCAGCTGATATTAAGCAAGCAATGCCAATATCATGAAGAAAGACGCGACTCATACTAGTCTGAGAAACGAAAATTCTTAATTTTCTACAGAGTTGCCTAAAATTTGGTGTAAGAGGGGTTTTGGGGTCGCTGTTTTCTGTACATACGTCCAAAGTTACTTGACGCTGAAATTTAGGATTTAAAAATTGCGTATCTAATATGTGTCAAAATTTTTCAAATGGGTGACTTTTTTATGGGTTGTGATTTTTTTTCGGGAATGTGTGAAAAGCTAGAGTTTTACATAAATAAAATGGCCCTAAAACATTTTTTTAAAATTGTCATTATTTGAGTCGTTATTGTTATTTAACTTTTTTAGTATTGTTCTCGTAATTAATTTTTTCTTCCCGATCGATATAAAACTATCGCCATAATTTTTTGTATGTTTCGTTAAATATGTTCATTCTATAAAATAAAAATCATTTTACCATTGTTCCATACATATTGATGAAATTAGCAACAATTTTTATAAACAAATAAAATTCGTTCTAACTTCTCAATTTATTGCAATGTTTTACTTGACTAATTACGATAGTTCGTTTAATTACGAAGATTTTGGCAGCGCGACGTACGATATTCACGTTAAAACGTGTAAGATGCTGCAGGTCGAGACACGCTGCAGCGCGCAGCGAGATTCATGTATCGTACGTCACGCGGCATGGAGCGCGGAACGTCAACACGGAAACGCGTAAGCATTGAAATCAATTGAGAAGTTAGATCGAATTTTATTTGTTTATAAAAATTGTTACAGATTTCATCAATATTTATGCAACAATGGTAAAATGATTTTTACTTGATAGAATGAACATATTTAACGAAACATGCAAAAAATTATGGCGATAGTTTGTACCGATCGGGAGAAAAAAATTAATTTCGAGAACAATGCTAAAAAAGTTCAATAACAATAACGGCTCAAAAAATGAAAATTTTGCAAAAATGTTTTAGGCCATTTAATTTATGTAAAACTTTAGCTTATCACGCATTCCCAAAGAAAAATCGCAACCCATAAAAAAGTGGCCCACTTGACAAATTTTGAAACATATAGGAGCTGCAAATGCATAATATATTGCCTGAAAAGGGGTGACAGGGTGCAAATAAAAACCATTTTCAATCAAATTTAAACAGTGTTTAATTTAGATCAAAGTTATACAAGGTCGTGAGGCCTTCAGAAAAGTTTAATTATGTTGTGATATCAATCAAAATTATGAGGCAGTATTCTTTCTAATGATTCAGTGTAGAAGAAATGATGTTTTAACTAAAAAAATGTTTTTCTTGGAAAACAAATTTCGAGATTTTGGCTTTCACAGTAATTTTTGCAATGGAAAATTTGAAAATACTCTAAACAACTTTAAACTCTCACTGCTAAGTCTACTGATTCAAGAAATTTTCAAACATTTAAATTTTTTGAAGTCAAGAATTTTCAGAAACAGAAATGAATTAGAAGCATGTTTACCATAAGATGAAATTACTGATCTTGCGAAAAATCAGATTTTTCTTAATAAAAAATTTTTAGACAGTGATAAAAAACATGAGAAAAAACTTTCTGTGTTGATTGGCCAGCAAACTAATGTTCAAGAGCTAAATTTAAATTTACACAGGATCTTTGAAGAAGGAGATACGGATCCTTGGTCTGTAAATTTGACAGATATTAAAATTGCTGATTCAGTTACAAATATTCTCAGATTAGGTAAAGGCTTTACTAACCGTATTATAAAAAGTAGGTCGAAACAAATGATAGAAATGGTCAAAGATGCCAAAACAAGTATAAACAGAATTCCGATATTAGATCTGCATGATTTCTGAAAAAGGTTGTCATATTTGTCAAAGAGCTTTTTTTTGATAAAAAATGATGGCACATTAGTAATATTAATCGTAAAATGTCTATAGGTATCATGATAACGAAAAGTTTTCTTAAAAACAACCTTGATATAATTGGCATGAATGCTGATAAAGGCAATATTACTGTTTGTATAAAAAGATCAGATTATGTTAGGGATATGGAGGATTTACTTCCCAATCATGATCATTTTGATTTATTAAATGAAAATCCGTTATTTCAACTATTAATACTCCTATTACATTTTTAGAACAAAACTTTATTCTGATTCTCAAAGACTCTATCACAACTTCAAAATAGATCAGTTGAACAGACAATTGCATATAGACTGGATAATATTAAAACAAGTACTCGATTTTGCCGAGAAGATTTTATCAAAGGCATAGTTTTTATTATTAATTTAACCCTTTTTTAATTTAATGGATCTTCCTATGGGCAAAAGTTTTTTAAAACAGTTTTCATTCAAAACTCTAATTCACGCATGAAATAGAAATAGAAAAAAATTACCAATTGAAATCGGAAAAGCACATATTCAGGTAGAATTTCAAATTTATTTTGTGCTCATCTTTTTCATAACAAAATTGTAATAATCTAAAACTTAGTTGACAGAGCTCTAGATTTGTCCAACGTTTCACTTCACCAAAGGAATTTTAATATTGTTAGGAATATCCTTTTTCTAAATCATTACCCACAAAAGTTAATTGAGAAATATATTACAATCAGAATTTAAAACATCAAAAACCAAAAGGAAAGTAATATTTTGCCTGCAGATAATTAGAAAGAATGGAAGGAATATAGTTCGTTAATACTTTTATTCTTCTATTGTTAGGTCAAATTCAAAAATAACTTTTTGTAAGTGTCTGTTAGATAAGTTTGAAAAATGTGGTGTTGTCTACAAGATCACTTGCAAGATCGGTAAGTTGACTTGGGACGCTGTTATAAGAATGTTCTTACCAGACATACAAAGGAATTTGTTGACGTTGACCATGAATTTGACTGGGATAATGTTGTAATATTAAAAGTGAAAGTAACGAAAGAAAGACTGCTAATATATGATTAATTATAATTAATAGAGAGATTTTATGAACCTTGCTTTTCTTTTACTTTCTCTATTTCTGGTGTACTTATGACGAATATTTTTGTTGCGTTTTTAGCGGATTTGCAATGTAAACCTCACTTGATTCTCAGGTATCAAGGAGAGAACATCGTTTCGGTCCTGTTTCTACTCACTCAAATTTTCTTATCTGGATAAAGTTACTGTATGAGTACCGAAACGTTGATGAATATTATTTACCAATGTTTTGTTATTATGATTTGATAATAATAAAAAAGACGAAAGAAATTTAAAAAAGAGAAGGAAGGCGATTTGGTTTGTTGCCTTCTCATTTCTCTTTCCTATTGTTTCAATTTTGTCCGATTTTTCTTTTTCAGGAAAAAAATATCTTTTTTCAAATTTTAATAGGATTATGTTATGGCGATTTTCCAAATTTGGTCGTTGGATTCTTGGTTTTGTTTTCAGAAATTCTATACATTAAAAACAATTAGAAATATTTTGAATTTTAAGACATATGCAACACATGTCAGACATTACGACCACATACTA
The DNA here is from genome assembly GCF_010883055.1 of Belonocnema kinseyi. NCBI lineage: Eukaryota > Metazoa > Arthropoda > Insecta > Hymenoptera > Cynipidae > Belonocnema > Belonocnema kinseyi. The sequence goes on from NC_046660.1 coordinate 139,706,566, forward strand.
TAGTTTTAAGGCGTGCATCAAGATGACGCACGCATGTTTTACCGGCGTAATTACATTTACTTCTCTACTTGCTATACATACATCGAAAGTCGAATTTTTTATAGGGATGCACTGAAAGGATTTTTACATGTTTGAATAGATCTCAGTAAAAATTGTTTGAGATACTTACATTTTATAGGCTTAGTTTTTTATTTGAGCCCCTGGGGGTAGCCTACCCAAATTGCATTATTTGGCATTAAAATAAAAAAATACGCTTGTGGAGTCTAAGTTTCTCAACGCTCCTGTCTCAAACTGAATCCTCGAAAATCCCCTTGTATTGAGTTTTACTCACATTAAAACATTTTGGCTGCAATATTGGATCCGTTATTTTCAATTTGTAACTTTTGACGCCAAAATCTGAATTAGCGACGTCAAAAAACCCTTTTTTGCCCAAATTCATACAAATCCGACAAATTATTGAATGATCTTCTGCCTCTTTTTTCCTTTATTATAAAAGTTTCTTTAGTGAACCGATCACGCTTATTTAGGTAAATATCGTAGCAACATCGTTTTAACACTTTTTGTGCATTTTGTTACACAAGTTCACTTTTTTCATTTATGTTTTTAAAGTTTATTTCTAAAAGTGATCAAATTGCTGCCACTGGTCCAAAGTCTGTCGACACAAACCTCTGTCAATTATAAGTAAAAAATAGCTGCAAATAATATTACTTACTTATTTCAAAGGATAATTTTTTGGGATTTCTCCTAATTTTTTGTACGAATAGCAAGAATTATTAAAAATAAATTTATTCAGTGAATTTTTTGTATTTCAAGAGAAGCAGGTCGAAGGACGGATCGATTTTCCTGAATTTCATCTCAGCTTGGATCGATTTCGAAAAATTCGACCTTGAACACACGCTGGGTCGGATCAGATTTAAAGATTTGAACATGCATCGAATTTCATCGATTCGACAAATTACTTTACTTTAAGTCCCTTTAGGAGAGGAAAAACTTCCGCTTCACGTAATCTATAAATGATTCACTACAAATAAGCAGTATGAAATATAGGTTCGAATATTTATTTTTATTCTAGACATTAATTTTTACATAAAACCGATCACTTTGGCCTGTATTGTATCTGATATTTTTATTCAAACATTTTAACCTCATATTTGAGATCAGAGACCTGAAAAATTCCTTAGTAGAATTTTTTTATTAAATTGATCTTTTTCTTTCAACTTAAGTCCGCCATATTGGATCCGCCATTTTTAGTTTTCGGGTTTTTGGCAATTCTTTTTTATCACAATAGAGAAGTCTTGATTTAGTTAAATGAGCAGATTTGAAATTAACGAGAAAAAGATTCAACTAAAAACCATAGCTTAATGCATGAAATATTATTTCCAGGTGCACATTACAATCAAAAATTCAATTGTTTTTCAAATAATGTGATGTTCAATATAAATTTCCAAGACCAAACATATTTGCTCGAACTTTCTGCATATTTTCCCATTATTATTGATCAGTACACCTATAATCTCATAAAAAAAACTATCAGTCAATGTACTTTAGATCATAAGTTGTACTGTGTTGTCACGGACTTTGTCACTTTTGCCCGCAGTGCGCCGCCAATTTTTTAATTTTTCACCTTCACACCAAATTTTATGCTATTGTAATAATTTGAGCAAATTTAAAGTAAGCCACTTCGACTACAAATCTTTCAATTAATATAAAGTTATGGGAACAATTTATATTATTATAAGACAGCCATTGAAAAGTCTTGTTTGAATAATAATTTTTATAATTTTAGAATTGTTGATGTCCACTGGTAGTAAAATGTTACCATTCGCAAGTCATTCATCGGGTGTGATATTAACAGGACAAACATCTCATCAGTCAACCTATCTTCCAAATCAGAATTCACTTCTCAATTCCCAAGGTAATTTGCAGAATTTATTGTAACTATCATCACTTTTGAAGCATTACATCTTAGAGTAGAGTATTTTATCTATACCTTTACACTTTCAATACAATCTTAGCAAGATAAAATATTATACTAAGTTAGACTGAGAGACTGTCAGTTTTATCAGCTTGAAAGAAAATTGTATTTTAAAATACTTATCTCTGATCTTCCACAATCGTATATATGCATACATACATACATGTATACATACACATATGTGTGTATTATGTATTATATTATTATTTGAGCGTATTATTTATTTTTTATTTAACTTTACTCAGGGTAAACCCGGTTTTTAGTCGCTCGCTTCCTAATGGTCAAGAAAGTTTCTTACAATGCGACAGGTGCTTAATAATACCGCCTTCTGAGTTGCTGCCAATACCCTACTGACTCCTAATTGTTCAAGATGTTCAGTGTATCTTGCGTGCACATTGCCTGTAGCCAAAATCATAATAGGATGAATAGATGCATGATTCACATTCATCCACATGGTCTTTACTTTATGCCTTAACTCGCTACACTTGTGGATCTTGGTTGTATAGGTTGATTGCAAATTTCGGTTAAGCGGACAAGCAATGTCGATGATGTAGACTCTTCCACCTTTTTTTCTCGCATCACGATGTCAGGTCGATTGGACCAGATGTAATGATCCGTTTTTTTAGTAACATCTTAATATAAAATGTAATCTTCGCTTTCTAAAACGGGCATTGGAATGTATCTATAGAAGGGATCCATTTTTTTAAGAGTCTTAGGTTTAGGGCAAGTTGTTGATGTATAATACCCGCTACATCATTATTTCTATGCGTATATTTTCTCTGAGCCATTACGCGACAGCCATCAATAATGTGCTCGATGGATTCGTTGGTATCTCCACATAATCCGCACCGGTCAACCATGTCTTGATGTGACACGTGTTTGCGATAATTTCTGGTGCTAACAACCTTGTCTTCTATCGCTATAACGAATCCTTCAGTCTGTGAACACAGAACACCCTTTCTTAGACAAATATTGGATGCCTCACTATCCACTTTATGTTGAACTAACGTTTTGGAGTCCTCGTCGAGGATAGATTGCTGCCTACATTGTATTTCTTATTTCTCTATCATTTCTGCCCCAATATTCAAGGCCCCATGTGAGGATAAATTTAACGGCGTATAGTCTAGATCCGCTTTACAGATGGGGCTCTAAAGTGCCATATTTCGTTTGCTGTTAAAATAGTTTCGCAAATGTATAACTTGTGACTCACACAGTTTTTCGGCATCTAAAATGCCCCTACCCCCTATATGAACCCAAAGGAGTACGTGAGGACAGGGATGGCTTACGTGTTCATTGCCATGATTTTGTTTGTTGAGTTGAGAAAACTCTTCATAATAAATCCGAGTGTCGTAGATCAGATCTGGGCGTTCAATGATCTTCTGAAAACACCTTGCTAACTCAAGATGCACACTCGTCAGGTACTTGTACCACAAGTTGTGCAGCATGTCGGGACCTGGAGCCTTCCAATTACTTCCACTTTTCAAGACCGCTGAAACATTTGAAGCTGTGATGTTTGTCAGTTGCATTTCAGGGCTATTGCTTGCCTTTGCTTCCTCCAGTTTGAAACACGCAGTGTCGAAATGGCATCTGTTCATTTTTCCTCAAACACCCGACCAGTAGTTCATCATATCTTCCAATTGAGGGACTTCGGTGTCTTGCTGGATATTTGGCTTACTCTTAGTTCATGATAGAACCTTCTTTCATCTGTCTGAAAGTTTAGATTTTGTTGCCTTCGTGCACTACTTTTCTTGTACCGACGCAGTCTGGCAGTAAGAACATCAAGTCTCTGTCGTTGAGAGTCTAAAATTTCATCCAATATTGCTGGTGTTAATGTCTCGATGTGCCGAGGGTGGATGATTTTAGTAACATGGTTCATCAGCTTTCTGTTTCTATTTCCTTTTTTATATTGAGTTAATCGAGCCAATTTCAACCTTGCTTTGCTGACATCCATATCCAACCTGATCTTCCATGGTGTATCTCGATCAATTGCTGCAACATAAACTGCATTTGCAGGCCTAGTTTTCCGGCCCAAAGTTCTAAAGGTTGCCACAGCTGCACAGTAAATAAGAGTTTGCACCTCTAATGCAGTTTGTGCTACGTTGAAATACGTAGGTAAAACCTTGCTGTCGAGATGTGCTATTAGTGCACGCAGATCATTTGTGATGTTCATTGTGGGCGGAGAATGCCTTAGTTTTGTTTGTACATATCTGAATTCTAGTAAAGCATGACCAAAATTCCTTTTAAGGTGCTGTAGTTTTTCTGGGATTTCCCTATCCACATCATCGTTAGTAATATCCGGATGTGGTTCTGATGGAACCGGTACGTGATGTTCATTATCCCTAGCACCTATTCCTTTAGCATCAATCATGTCTTCGTTATCCACATCTTCCAAGGCGAGTTCATCAATAGGAAGCTGCTGTTCCACTTCCATTTTGATAGCAGCTATTTCAACAGTCGAAAACAGTCTTCTTACAGATATTGAGTTTTTTTTATCTGCCAGATTCTGCTCATTTATTTTTGTGGCTAGCTCTGGGTATTCAAGTAAGAAGAGTCTATGAGGTTCTTTCATCACACTTTGCCCACATTTCTCTGCCAAAAATGAAGGCGCATAACATTTCTGTTCATATGGTATGACCGTTTTCATCGCTTTTTTGGTTACTGGACCTCTGCTTCTGCCTCTGGTTTTATAAGGCTATCCACCTTTGTAGGATGTGTTGGTGTGGGATCATCAATAGGTTGAGGGGGGAAGAGCATCAATTGCTCCTGCTTGACCGTTTGACGCGGCTTCCTCTAACTGATGTTCATTGCCGTCGTTTTTCAATGCCAAATCAACCTGTTGTTCAATCTCCATTGTTCGGTCTTCTGCAACGTGTAGATTAGTCCTGATGTCCTTCATCTTAGCGATAAAATCTCTTAGTGCGACTTTTTGTATATTAGTTTACTTTGCAGCATCAGCTCTTTCATTCTGATATCCCAATTGATGCCCTCCCAAGGTATTTCTATCGAAGTCGTTAGTTGCAAATAGCTAACGCTAGCACCAGGGGCGCCCTGACGACCCTCGGGAAGCGACGAGCATTTCAACATCTTTAATATACTCTCCATTTTTCATTTGTGGGTTTTGGGGTTCTACTTAGTCCCTCCTCTCTTCGTTATCAGCCTATTTGGCATGCGAAACCCTGTCAGTAGCAATGCCACCGCCAACATGGCATTGAAAATAAATCAAAATTTTCTGAATTGCGTTTCCAGAACAAAGTGTGCGTCGGAGCCATCAAATTAAAAGCGTACTTTATTTAATGTTTATTCTAGATCTTCAACTATTTACGCGAGAAAGGCTTTTCAATTTCTTTTTCGATAAAGGACGCATGCATGAAATATTTATTTAGAATTCAGGAACACAGTATATTTATGTATTATTTCTGTACATTTATGTTGGAGTCAATTTAATTTGTATGAAGGTTAATATTCGTAAATCATTCCTTGGAATGGCTTATAGAAAAAAAATTCAAATCGAAAAGTTTCAAAACATTTTTGGGTCCGTTAATTATTTTGGATGCAGGACATTGAAATTGTATGTAGGTTTCATCGAAAGCAGATAACATATTGGCTCACCCAAATTCGGTGCATGGAAATTTGAAATGTAGACTAGATTCTTAGAAGTTTTGTGAGCTTTACAAATAATTGCCGCGAGTCTAGATAATAATTCTTACACTTTAATTCGGTAACAGTTCCACCGACGACCAAAGTTGCTGAATTTGAAAATAGTTATAAAAAATGACATGCTTGTAGAAGTCAGAGAATTCAAAACTTTTGATTGCATTCTCAATTAATCAGGGACGATCGTTGATTATTTGCAATAATGTAAGAATTATCTAGGCTCGCTGCAATTATTTGTACTACGCTCATCAAATTTCGAAGAATCTAGCCTACATTTCAATGTTTCCCATGCAACGAATTTCAGGGAGCCAATATTTTATCTAGAACATGTTAAAATAAAAGAATTAATTTTTTGGCAAAATTCTTTTACGGATCGATAAAACGTGAGACCATCTGATTCAAATAGACAATCACATTCGTAATCGCACTCGTTTTTTATTTTTGAATTCGTGAAGCAAGGTGAAGTTACCACTGTTCCACTGTACAAAATATGCAACGTAACTCAAAAATGTTCTGGGACTTTTCGTTTTGATTTTTTTTCTATTCGCCATTACAAGGAACGACAATACGCCTGAGACACCCTGTATAAATAAAATATTTTCAGAATTAAAGTGAGCTTTAAGTTACTTCGTAGAATATAGTGAGTGGTGTTGCTCGGTATTAATTTTTTTGAAATTCAAGCTTCTGACAACAGGCAATTAATTGCCAATTTTCTTTATGACTTAAATCACAGGGTCAATGGTGAATAAATAACTTAAATTTTGTCAAAAACGATCCAGATAAGAAGGAATGGGGGTTAACGCGTCGGGTACTCTTATATCGCGGGCATATAGAGCATCAAGATTGAGTTAGAATGAGTTTTGGGTCTCTATCTGACTTGATATGATCAAGGGAGAATTGAGATAATGTTTACTCCTATTTCTATTGCTCTCTGGAAGAGCTAATCATGTTAGACGTAGGCAACACATAACTGGAATTAGAAGACCTAAAACCGGAGAGATTATTTAATTTTCTACACATTCATGCGTTATGCTAGTATAGGAGAAGGGGGAGGGGATTCTCACAACTCTCGCCCTTGAGGATCTCTATGCCTGACTAGGACGGTTCTGTTGTCGAATTTGTTATTTGTGACTCGTGATTAATGAATTAGCAATTCAATTGCTATTTGTAATTTGTAAGTTATGATAGGGCTGCTTTGCTTTCTAAAGTTCTCGATTCATTGTTTAATCTTGGATCAATCGAATATAAGTTTAATGCTGGGATAATTGCTGCTTGAGTTCGATATAAAAATGAGATCATTCGAAATCGGAGTGAAATCGAACATGTAATATAGGATTTTGGTTCCTAAGTTGCTTAATTGTGACCCGTATAGGCATTTGGTTAAAAATGCATGTGTCATCATAATATATCATAAATAATGTTTGTTACGGCCTATACTGCTTTTTTGGTGTTAATTTTTTTTATTATAAAAAATTTGCTCTTTACCACAAAAATACATTCATCTATATATTGGCAGTCTGGATTAAATAATTTCCATTTTATTCTTTAACATAAGTATTTTCCTTCTATAATAAGCCTTGAAAAGGACCTGAAATACAGGTTGAAACATGTCACTGACAAATTTTTTATAATAAAAAATTATCTTCACCAAAAAAGCGATATAGCCCTTAATAAACATTATTTACTATTTTCTGCAAAAATACATTCACACATTCAATTATAAAGTATCTTCGGAATTTTATGTAGGCAAACTGGTGGCTTTAAATGTTATTAATTTTATACATTGACAAGATTTCTTGGACCTTTGATTTTTTCAGAATAATAAAATTGTATAAAATAATATTCATGCAGTAAAATTTAAAAAGTTCTATATTTGAATTTTAAAATTTAATCATAGGTTTTATTAAATTCATATAAACTTGAATTGAATCCAGATTAATTTTTTCTTCATTGAAGTTCATTTCTGAATATGAGATGTACCATTCTCAAATATTTATTTTTACTGAGTGGAAGCTTCTAATGTGTCCCCTAAGGGTTTACATTTTTCTTACACCTTCTCTATTCCTTTACACACCCTCCACACACTTACTTGGTGGTGGAAGGGGGACCTACAGTTTAAGGTGGGTTCCGAACCACCAAGAGCAACAGCCTTAAGTACTTAGAGAAAACCTTTTTCTCTAGAGGTACCGGTCCCACGACTCTCCGGAGATGAACAACTCCCTTGCTAGGCTAGTGTTCACCGCATGGGCCACCGAGACTCTTCCAGAGTGCGAGGCGGGAATCGAACCCGCAAGCCGAAGGAGTGGGTCCAAAGCCTACGCTTTAGCCCCCACGACCATCGTCCCACTTCTATTTATTTTTACTGTGTAATATAAATTAAATTGAGGATGGAATAAAAAGTACAGAGTGTCCTTCAACCACAAATTAAAAAAAATATGAACATCCTAATTTTTGCTTATTGCTCTTTTCTCCTTATTGAAATCTTGCAGACACATGAATTATTTAGGCCATTATTAATTATTGTATTACAAATTTAATATGCTTTTGTAACACCTTGTTATAGAACTCCAGGATAATGGCCAGACTATGTCCTTTGCATTACACGTGACAACATGTATTCACTTTATTTTGGTAGAATTTAGAATTAAAAAGAAAAAATTTGTGCAATTTGCAATTTGTTTTGAATCAAAACAGCATGTTCTTATTTGTTACGAAAAAAAACTTGCTTTGAAAAACTGTACCTAAACAAAATTCATCATAATTTTGTAGCTTTTAGGTAAAATTTCATGAATTTCCCAAATTTTTAATTTGATTCAAATTGAAAATCCGAACAGGAAACATCAACAATTTTTTCGTATCACAAACCAAACTTTATATTCTCAGATTAAATAATTAGTTGAATTTCAGCATTTTCTCTGTATCTGTATCCTGTCCAATATGCAATATAAATAAAATATCCAAATAATACTGCATACGTGGAACATTCCATTTTATATGAGTGTACTACACAAGACCATTTTATGTCTTTCAATTTTCTTCAAACTGCTGTAAATTTTAGTTTCCGAAATGAAAACCGCTTTTAGCCCCACTGATATTTCATGAACTCAATGCCTTAGAGAATGATGTCCTAATATCCTCCAAAAAGCACTCTCGTAGTAATATGTCCGAAGTGATCAAAGTGTTTGCTCTCACTGATTTTGTCAGCAACACAATTACCGAGTTATATCAGTTATACCAGTGAGTTAATGACAAAATCAGTGAGACCAAAAACTTTTATCACTTTGGAAATTTTTATATTTTCTACAGTTGTAAATGAACATATATTTCTCACAGGCCTTTAAGTAAATTTCAATGAATATTACTGCGGGATTGTTTCCTGTGGGTGTTAGGACATCATTCCCTGGCTCATTGTGGTCGTAAAAACATCATTGGGACCAAAAACTTGTATTAATTCAGAAATTTTTAGATGTTTCCTAGTGGGAGAAAAGCCGAGTTTTCCACCATTAATGACTCTGGCGATAATGTTTTTCTATGAAGAATCACTAATAAATATTTTTTATGTCAGAAATTAACGTTTCAAGACGCATAGATTCGTGTACTTGTAATTAATTAATATATTTAAAAAACTAAGTTCCTCATGATAACAATTAGCTGGAAAAACCCTTTTCATAAGACGAGCTTTAAAAATGATAATTTCGCTAACTCTTAAGCGAAGCGAAGGTGGCCGATTCCTGCTGAGTCGAGTAGAAATCAACTGACGTGGCGAAAGTCTGACTTTCATCTCAGAGGCGAAAATAAAACATGACACGACTGATTGAAAGTGATGACAAAATCTTAGAACTTTTGATAAGAATGACCTTAAAGGATGCATATTTTTGGGACTTACGGATGAAAAACTACAGACTAAAAGAAAAATATGGCAATGCTTTAAAAACATATTTTTGACCTTGAAAATCCTGGTTACATTTGATATTTTTTTACTAATATGTGTATTATTGTATACCATGAGTGCTCCGATATTATATTAAATATTGTACACATCATTTTCAGTAGATTTATCATGCCGAATCAAAATGGGGGCTCTAAATTAGCTGAAGGCTTCCTGTTTCCGAGAAAAATGGAATTTAATTTTCTACTTTAAACCTTTATAACATGAATGATTTCTACCTGAGTAAATTTGACTATTCGTTGTATTTAAGGTTTTTCGGATCATTGAATTAGAATTCAAAGTCAAAATGTCGCAATTGAAGATGGCGGGCCGGAATTAAAAACCCAATCCGATATAAATAAAAATTTTAAATCTAAAATCTAAATAAAGCATATTTTAGTGCTGGGTCCAAGGCGGACCAATGCATACATATGTGTGTGTGTATATATATATTGCAACGATTGTACCCGGAATATTCTGTTTGTTAAACTAATCGTCCTTATCATCGGCGCTCTTGGAGGTGCCTAGCTTTCACTTGCTAATGGCCTAAAAAGCATCGCTGCGTGTCAAGAATATGCTAAAACACTTGCGGGAAAAATGCAGAAGGCGGTAGTCCTTGGGTCGCTCCGTGTTCCTAGGGTGCACGAGGCTTTTGCTTGATCGTCGCATTGATTTCTTTACAGACTGTAACCACCTATCTCACGGTCGTGAGACGTGGTTGTGGCTAAAATTTTACCGCGATTTCGCTGGGATCAAGTGCAGTTTTTCAGATTATTGTCCGCTCCCAGCGAAATCCTGAGGTTGTCCTTATGACAAATTTTTAATCGTATATATATGTATGTATGGTGTGCTAAAATTATTAGTAATTTTTTTCCCCTTTAATAAAAATTTTTATTGTGATCAGACCTCATGCGAATTTAAAAACTTATAAAATTACAAATCACAGTATCATCGACATCTGCAGTTTTCTGAATACATTTTTTCCTTTATCACTTTACAAGAAAAGTTGAATAAATCTTCGAAGCGATTTTGTAATACTTTAGCTTTAAATTCGAAAGAGTACGATTTGCGTCATTCAGAACTGATGATGGCATTGCGTTTCGTTAACTCATCAAGAAACAAAAATCCACATCGACAGCATGAAAATTTTAAAATCAAGACTACTTGATATAAACATTAAAACCCCCGAGTAGCACTTTTTAAATAAATCTGTTTCATGTTTACAAGTTCGGTCCAGTATATTGAATCCGCTATTTTAAATGATAAAATTTGGTCTTTAGATTGAAATCGGCGACATGACAATTCCCTAAGTATCTATATGTAATGAAATCGGCAACATATTTACAATTTTGATCCGCCATATTGGATCCTCCCTCTTAAATTTGGACATTTTGACTTTAAATTCGAAATCAGTAATACAAAAAAACCGTAAATTAATTTTCAGTCATATTGTATCATGCCATAAAAGTTAAAAATGGAAAATGAATTGCATTTCTGAGACTAATTTAAAGCTCTGATTTAATTTCAACATGACCAAACCTATTGAAAATTCTAATAGCATATTAAATATAATATGTAAGCACCCATGGTATTCAACAATACAAATTTTTGTCAAAAAATGTCAAATTTAACCTAGGTTTTCAAGGTGAAAAATATTTTTTAAAGCTTCTTTATATTTACCCTCTATTCTGTACTTATTCATCTTGAAAGGGTTCAGTATAATTTTACAAATCATATTTATAAAATTTAACTAGAGCATGAGAAAATCTGAGGCTGCACGCTGCTGAACAACTGCCGCCAAATCTGATTGAAATCAATTATCAGATAAAGATAAAGGGACAGCTAAATATCTAGAGAATTCCTGACAGAAAATGGCTTTAAAATGCAAGACTTGAAGTTGGAAAAGAGTGGATTCAATTTGAATGCTTATTACGAACTTCAGATAGTTGATATAGTTTCTTTTAAAATGGCTGTAAATAATCGGGTATTTCGCTTCAGATTTATCGTACTTCTAGACTTGGTGTCGACGTGAATATTTGGGATTAATTTCCTGAGTAGGACAAATTAAATCGTCTGAAATTCCGAATTCTTGTGAATGAATTTGCGCAAAAGAGAACAATTCGATAAAACTAAATTTAGAAGCAATTATCATTTACAATAAAAAAATTAAAGCTGTCGTAGAGAATTGAGATGTCAGAGATATATACAAAATACTCCCTTAAAAAGTAATTTTCGAAATATTAAATACCAAAAACATTCATACCTTTAGGTCATTCCTATAAACGATTCTACGATTTTGTCACGGACTTTTTCACTTTAGCCCACGGTGGTGCTGGCTGATTTTGACGTGTTCGCTTGTGAAAGTATGTTCTAACATCGAAATAAAGATGAGTCCGAACGATGTTCTCATAAAGAGTGACACTTGAGATTACGTAAGTGGTAGTAAACGGAAGCCCGAAGTGATTCCTGGCGATGTACCATCTGTGCGAGCTGTAAGTGCATTGGAAGGAGGCCAACTTAAAGACGCAGTCAGATATTGTTTTATCAATAAGTCCGTCTGAAAGCATACAAATAAAGAATTATGTGCCCGCACTGCAAGGCAGCGAAAAAGTCAAGAAATCCAATCTCAAACGCCAAAAATTCCTACGAAGCTTTGTCTGTATTCACAACGTCAGATGTAGTAACAGACAAGATATTTAAAATCGGTGGGAAAAATTACGGATAAAGTTTACAAGGTTATTTAAAGAAATACCAAGCCTGAGGTAATTTATCGAAACGAAAAAGTATTGGTTTAGCATATCAGGCTTGGAATTTGAATGTTCAATCTGTGAGTCCGGCAATTAGGGCTGACTCTTTTCAAGAAATCAAAGTCGGTGGACCAGACAAAGATTTAGAATGCAGTGTCTGCATCAAAGGGAAGATGTGTTCCCCTCATTTCCTGAAAGCATCTGAAAGAGTGACAGAAGTGGCTGAATATACACAATGTGACGTTTGTCGCCCTATGCGCGTTGCTTTGCTTAGAGAGAAAAAATATTTCGTCACATTCACCGACGATCCTGAAGAACACTTGGGATCTGGTCGATAAGCCGAAGGCGATAAGTCGATAAGTCAAAAGCAAAAATAATGCCGATGGTCTACCTCAACAGCGAGTTGGAGGAAAAGATTTTCATGGAAGTGTCGGAAAGGCTAAAATAAGTTTTGCCATACATCTTCAACATCGTCAACAAGAAGCGGAACCAGAATGAATCCACAAAAACGGATCCCTGTAGGTGACATTCTGTTAATATGCATGGATTTAAATATGATCTCGGATTTTGGGCATGCACTGGTTGGTCTTTTTGAAAAGAAGGAGATTGGCGAACTCAACGTTTTTTGGGGATGGATTTTACCAAGAGCAATGAGAGAATTCTCAACAATCAGAAGACGTAACCAAGGACACTCTTCAGAGATTCAGGATTCAAGATCAAATAGCGAAAAAACTCCTTATCGAGAATTAATCGGAGGCCTAATGTAATTGTCAGTGGCAACGCATCTAGATATAGCTCTCACGGCAAGTTTTGAGTCAATTCAATGTTGGGGTCGTTGCAGGAATTTTATATAGTATATTTTTTTTAATATGGTATACAATTCTAAAAAGCTTATTGCATTAAAATTTTTTGTGAATACTTTATTGTTGATAAAAAAGATATTTAGGAAGTATCGAAATCCATATTCGAAAATTCTGTGAACTTGAAACATCGCATCCTGCAAACCGGTTAAAGAATCACTGTATTCGCTTCATTGGCTAATAAAGTATTCCGGCAATCCGTCCAACCAATTAGATTTCCCCGCAAAAAAATTACTTTGTAAACATTAAAAACAATATATTTAAACTGATTTGAAAAATCTTTCCTTTAGAAATTACGTCCATTTTTTACTGTACTTTTAAGTTAACTGTGAAAAAAATTGTGTTAACAAATCTATATGAAGCCACAAAACTAAATACAATACAGCAGATGATGCATGTTGAACATAATTAAACACAAGTCTTTTTAAAACAAATTGTCTCTCTTTGCACCAGCGCACATCCGCACGATTTTGACGCTCACAACCATCTCCTCTCTTCTACTTTTCTCGCGCCCTCTGCAATTCTTAGTTTCGATAACCCGCGGAAGCTTGTAACAATCGGTCACGCTCATCACGACTCGCCCTCGAGTTGGTATAACATCGATAAGACTATCGACACATTAATAGTCTTATTTTATTGAAAATAGCCATGTTTACTCTTACTTAGTTTCAAGCAATGAATCCTGAATAAGATATATTCTTTAGTAGAAAATTCTTTAAGATTTTATAAGGACAAACGACAGATTTATAGAAAAATCTTGAACTCTGTCAACATGGAAATTATATTAATTACAAAATTTATCAGATTTCTAATTATTAAATTTAACTTTAAATAAGAAATTTGTAGCTAAACATTGAATATATTAGGGGAGTTAACATCTTCTAAATTTTATGTACATCAGAATTCGAAACTTAAGTGAAATCCAAAAATTTTATAAATAATTCATAGCACTAAAAAAAATTTACATGAGTTCAGTAATGAAGGATTATGCGAAACCAAAGTATCTTTGGCGATATTACTAACAAAAAAATTAAAATATTTTGCGTCTTTGGCAAGAATGTTCTTAAACGTTTCTATGTACCCATATTGTTATTTAACAATTGGAGTGACAGGTAATGTGTTTTTTTGTTCAGATTTATAATTTATGTCAAAAAATGTCATGACTCCAATGTAAAATTTGTGAAATTCCTAGGAACCAATATTAGACCACTTTTAAGAAAACATCTTTTCAAGCAGGCTACTTTTAGACATCCCGAAAAACTGGCGGCGCTACAAAAGGAAATTGACAAGTCCCTCAATTTCCGGACGGCTAGCAAAACTTATAAAAAATATTGGCCTAATCTTCCCCAATTTTGAAATCGTGAACCGCATCGTCAGCTGCCAATCTTATGGAGTTCAGAAATATTCTTTCTAATCTTGTCTAGTAGGCGAGGCGGTAGCGTAATTAGTTTGAAGCCACACGGTCCGGGGCTCAACCCCCACTACATATAATTTTTTTCACTTTTTAGTTTTATTAATCAAAATATTCATACATTTGATTCCCTTCAAATAAATTTTTTAGCTTATGCGCAAATTAATATTTGAAGTGCTTTTTTTTTTTTAAATGAGACTCACTTATTTGATGTATCGTTGTTTTTTTCTAAAATCTTTTGCATTAATCAATTAATTTATTTATTCATCAATTATTTATAATTTTATATTATTTTTGTTCTCATTATTATAGTATTTCATTTATATTCACATGTTCAATATGTATACAAATTTAAAAAAATAAATAAATTAATAACATGCATAGTGAATGAATTCTTTTGCGAAAAAAGAAATTAAAAAAGCGAATTGTTTTTCATATAAAGGAACACTAAAAATGTGTATTTTTGCATGATTGAATTAAAGTTCATAAGGGAACTGAATATATATAAACCTTTTAGTAAATAAGATCAAATATTAAGGCTTAGATATTTCCGAATTTTACTTTGGAGTTATAATCCGTTTTAACAAAAAATATTAATCCACCCAAAAAACACACTAGCTGTTTTTGAGAACTTTTTTGAGAACTATTTTGAGAACTTCTGATCCAGACGATAACTTTCAAAGGATTGACATATTGGATTGGCCTTTAGTATGCTCTCATGGTGCCCTATACCAAAGATAAATTTAATTAGCCAATCATCTTGGATATAAATTAAAAAAGTGAGCGCATTTTGATAATTTTTGGGATTACTTTTTTGAAGATTTAAAAAATCTCTGTACAATAATAATTTTTCCTTTTGAGTTTTTCGATAAAAAAAAAATTACCAGAGTTATAGATCTAACAAATTTCAAAAACTAAAATAAAATTAAAATTTTTAGCCAAATAACGCACAATATGACAAAAATCGAATGAAAGAAAAAGGTTTCTTTTTAAAAGCGCTACAAGATTATCATAACAACCTTTCGAATTTTCTTGAAAAATCGAAATTTCAAATTTTTTTCACTTTTTGATAGGAAGTTTTGTTTTTATTTTCAACGTGAAATATAACTTTAAAAATAAAAAAATTAAATTTTTCTTCAACGACGCAAGACACCAGAAAAAATAATTGGCAAAATTTGTTCACCCAAAGAGGATTGCTTAAATTCTTTATTCATAGTTTTTAGAAAGGACGAGTACTTTTTCTTTCAATCGTATAAAATATGATTGCATATAAAAAAATTTAAATATTTCAAAAACTAATCTAAGTTGAAAAAATATGTATATGATAAATGTGCCATCGGGAACATGTCTTCGAACACAAATTGGCAAACTAAAATTAATCAAAAGATTTCCAGAGAATTAAAAGGTATTGAATATTTTATTTTACTCCGTTATTGTTTCTTTAAACAAATTTTAAATTCCAACAAAATTGTTAAACAAAAGGATATTTTTGATGAACATTAAATTACTTTTAACTCCTTTCCTCACCATCCAGGAGGCAGAGTTCGAGCGCATTTTTTTAAAACAGGTTCCCCATGTATGTATAATATATCAATACATTATTTATACACAAGTCTCTTCCATCCTGTTATTGACAGGAAAAAATGTCAAATGGCAAAGAATTCTGTAATATTTGATGGTTTTTGCTATAAAGAACAGAAAGAATCTTCGCATTAGGCGTTTCGTCATTTCGTTTTATATGCGCAGATTTTTTATTTGTATTGCTTTAATAATAATAATTTACAAATTTCTAGACATGTTATACAGATGCATGGTTAGGGTGGGTCGAAAAAATATAGAAGTCAAAATATGATGATATTGTAAAATTTCAAAAATCTAATGGGATATTAATATTTTGTAAATTTTAAAAGCTTCAAAACTGAAAAAAAAATATTTGAGCTTTTGACCACTTTTTCGCACTTTAACTTACCTCAAAACTAAGTGAAAAGATTTTAGCACAAAATATAGACGAATATTTACACAATATTCTAAATTAAAAAAATAATTTCGACCTACCTTAAGCTTTTCTTGAGTTCTTGTCTTCAGTTCCACGTGCTTCTAATACTTCGTATTCTTCGATGGCGACATTTTGCTTTTTTGAATTTTTCTGCACTGCAATCTTTCGTTTCTTTTCTGCAGCATTTGCTCGCCTCTTCATCAACTCTGCCTGTTTATCTGCCTGTGTGTCTAAAGAGCTTTTTCTGTGGATTTTGGCTGTAAACAATGTCATGCTTGCAAATAATCTATGTAAGTAGCAAGGATGATTTTCTGCATACCATAAAGGAGACACCTTTGACATATCTGTGACGGCTTGCTTCAATATTTCTTCTTTTAATCCTTTTTCATTTCTTCTTAGGGGCAAGTTGTCTTCAAATGTTTGCAAGTTGGCCATCGCAATATTTCGGAATTTTTTAGTCGGACTCCGGAGTACAATCAATTGCCAATTTTTTTCGTTTCATACTCTCGACACTATAAACGCAGTATATCCTCCAAAGGATGCTACAGACATTCCCTCGAAAGTTCCAGAGATTTTATTGAAAGGTGCTCATTTTGGTACTTCCGTTGTCGATGTTTTTTGTACTTTCGAATCCAATGGTTGCTTTTCTTCTGCGTTCTTCACCGGTTCATCTTCGTCATCGTCCTCTTCTTTATCCCGCTCTTCTCCATCGTCTTCCCCATTGTCATTCAGCTCTTCTACAAGTTTGTCTTCCTCCGGAAGATCATCCTCATCGAGTTGACCAATATCCATGATTGTTATTGTTCTTACCGTGTTCCTTTCTTCTGGTGCCTCGAAATTCTGCAGTTGCTGATCCATTTCATAACTTGTGATCGCTGGCAGATAAGAACCATCGTCGGGAGCAAAGTTTCCTCTTCCTGTCACTTTGAGATTCTTAACAGTAACCATGTGCCTCATCGTTAGACAGTCCATTCGAGCAGAAGGATTTCGATTATATCCTCCACGTCGTCGGATTCTTGAAAAAAGAGTTTCCACTGAATCTGTGTCGCAAACTGTAGTCAACAGCAGGAAGGATGTGTATTTTGCAACGATGTCACGATAAAGGATCAGCAGCGCTCGAACAGTCGCTACGACGTCCTTAAAGGAAGGTATCCTCATAAGCTTTCTAATTCTTTTATCCTTTACGTGGATTGTAGATCCCTAGATTAAAAAGTCTTCCAAGATTTGAATACACTCAGGATGCAGAATGCCAATCTGGCATTCTGCCTTTGAAAATTATTATTATTATTATCTGCGTTGCCAGTCGTAACGACATCTTTGAAAGCAACTTCTTTGCCATCAACTGTCAAGATCCCAAATCTTTACCACGCACTAACAATGTTTTTCAGTTTGTGTACAAAATCATGTACAGCATGAAGTGTTTTATCATCTCATTTGAAAAACGGATTTTCTTCTGTAACTCCTAGTTTTTTATAAGCTCCAATGTTAGGACCCCCTTCATCGCAAACAAACATTTTGACATCAGCACCGCATTCCTCAGCTTTACCAATGCTTTGTTTGATGAATGTTGCTAGGTTCTCTGACTTCAGACTACTGTGTGCTAGCACGTACAAAATCACACAGCGCCATCGATGAAATTGATCTAAGCCATTGAGACTCAATTCAAATAATTTATTTGTGAGTTTTTGGGTCCTACCTAGGTGCCCGAGATCTTCGAATCCTTCGATTATTTCCATTTTTTAATCATATTCCAAACGTCTCATTATGTCCATTTTATACATTTTACCTACACATTTTCTTGCACATTCTGGCAAATCTTTTAACTGATTTTTCAGCCTTTCCTTAATAGGTTCAAGAAATCCGGGGTAGACCTCTGTTTTAGCTATGCTCTTCTCAATAGTTCTGGGATGTGGTAACATCAATCCTACTAGCCTCATCCTATCGTAGCTAGCTGCTGAGTGGAAATGTCACTGAGTTGCCATTTCCATCTCTTCCTTTGTATATGGCGCTTGTCTTTAGCTGTCGGGTTTAAGCTGCATCTTTATCATGGTCCTGTGAATCTCTTTTCACTCCATAATGATCTGAGAACTTTTCAACGTCATATTTATTGAGTTCTTCAATCTTTGCAGGTTCTGCGCTTCCAGACGCTGTTGCTATTTCCTGTTGCTTTGTTATTGTTCGCACGAGAGAACGAAGACCTTCATTTACTGCTCATAAGCGATAAGAGAATCGTTAAAGTTTTCTTCTTCTTCTTCTTCTTCTTCATTGGGCATTTTTTCTATTGCAGCACTTTCACCACTTTCTTCCTGAAAAAACCTGTGGAGGAGAATATTGATAATTATTACTTACCTCATATTTCCACACTGCATTCCCCGGATCACACTCCGACACGCAGCCAAGTACAGGGTACGCCATATTCGACGAAAAGATTTGGCAACACTGTAACTTTTGACAGAGGACAGATCGAGTAATGACGTAGCGCGTTTAAAGCATCAGTCTAAGGAGATTTTCGCTATGGAGCAGTATACTCCACGCGAACGCTCTCAGATTGTTGAAATTTACATTCAACAAAACAAATCAATTGTGAAAACTCAACGTGCATGGAGAAAAATAAATAAATTGAAAACTGCGCCTTCTGCGTCTACATTGTATCGTTTGTATGAAAGATTTTCATCAGGTGAAGCACTTACTAATCTCAAGCGTCCAAATAAAATGCGACCAGGGCGATCGGATGAAAACATCGCACTCGTACGGGCCAGTGTCCAGTCTTCATGCACGTTGAGTTTTTACAATTGACTTGTTTTGTTGAATGTAAATTTCAACAATCTGAGAGCGTTCGCGTGGAGTGTACTGCTCCATGGCAAAAATCTCCTTAGACTGATGCTTCAAACGCGCTACGTCATTGATCGATCTGTCATCTCTGTTAAAAGTTACAGTGTTGCTAAATCTTTTCGTCGAATATGGCCAACCCTGTACTTGGTCGTGATGAATTGGGGTCGCATTGCGAACTAGCCTATTGTGGTCGGTAGTTGTGAAGCAATCACTTCTAAAATGATAACCATATATCCTCAACTCCGTCGTCCTCTTCTTTTCCTCAATTCCTACAAGAATGTGCAGTAATTAATGTTCAGCAGATAAATAAGTAAATTATAAACCGCTGTAAATCACACCTATGGCTACATCTCACATGGTCTCGATATCTAGTTACATTGTGTTCGTTAAATTTTTATAATAAATTTATTGTTTTATTGGTTCAAACCATCTAAAGAAAATAAGTTCTGAGGCTTCGAATGTTTCAATTTCTATGGCCTTCGAAATTTTTAGCAAACCCGGAAAATGACCGGAGATTTTTTTCTGTTCTAGGTATGCAAAATGTAAATAATAGGATCACAGGGTATTTTATTTTCACAAACTTGTAACTTATGTTACGCCCTACAACTGACATAACTCCTCGTATTAGCCCTTATTTAAAAGTTACCTTCGAACATATTAAATAGGCTGATTGTTTTGGCGAAAATAGATTAATAGTTGTATTTTTAACTTGCAAAGGATAAATGTCTAACCGACAATGGATGAGTGCAATTTTCTGATAAAAAACTAATTTTGAAACAAAAAGCGATTTGTCAACAAAATTTCATTTTTACCGAAAGTTTCATTTTTACCGAAACAGTTAAATTTCAATGAACAATATGAATTTTTAACAAAAAATTAATCATCAACTGAATACTCTAACGTTCTACGAAATTTTTGAATCCTTATTTTAAATAAAAAGCATATATTGTTAACCCAAAAGATTAATTTTTTAATAAAAAAGACGAATTTTTAGTAAAAAAAATAACCAAATATTTGAATTTTGAAGTTAGAAAGTTTAATTTCAAACAAACATGAATGTTCAAATGTTATGATAAATCATTAACTAGGATAATTAATTTTTTGACAAAACGATGAATTCCTAACCAAACAGGTTAATTCTATAAAAAAAATTAATTTCTAAACATAAAGATAAATTTCCAATAAAAAAAAATGAATTTAAAAACAAAATTTAATTTTTGTTTAAATGTATGAATTTTCAATGAAACATACATTTCATCGAAATAGGGAAGTTTTCAAACAAAAAAGAGTAATTTTTTACCAAAAAAATGCGTTTTTAAACAAAAAGATAAATATCCAAACGAAAAAATTTAGTTTCTATAATTTTTTTTTTAATTCTCAACTAACAATTTAAACATTTATTGTATTTTTAACCAAAAAAGATTAAATTTCTACCAATGTATAATTTTCAAACCAAGATTTTCAACTGGAAAACTTGAATTTACAATCAAACATTTTCAAAAAATATTAAGTCTGGAACCTGCTAAGAGGAGGCTTTGTTGGGAGAATCAGAGGTAATGATTGAGAATCACTAAATCCGTGAAAAAGAGTATATTATAATGTGAAAAGATACTACATGAACGGTGTTACAAGACACAAGATAAATTAGGCTTGTGCCCACTCTAAGGGGTTCGGGAAATACTTGCGCTTCTTACGAGCATCCAAGCCGTACTAAATATTACAAGGGCAGTATTAGCTCCCTGTCATGCCGCGCATGCGCTTACGCTAATTACTTGAATCGTTTACTTTAATTAACATAAACTCTTAGTTCTAACAAAAAAGAAGATTTATTTTCAAACAAAAAGATAAATTTCCAACACAAAAGATTCTTTTTTTCGCACAAAAAAAAATTTTTTAAACAAAAAGATAAATTTCCAACCAAAAATATTAATTTTATAAAAAAAATCGTAAACCAAAACATTAAATCCCAAACAAAAACATAAATTTTCTACAAAAAATGCATTTTTAAACAAAAAGATCAATTTCCAAACGAAGAGATTCATTTTTTATAAAAAAATTTCCATGCTTAACGAACAATTTAATCATCAATTTTATATATATATATAAAAATAATTTTCAACGGAACATGTCAATTTTCAACCAAATAGTTACAATTTCTACCAAATAGACGAATTTTTAACGAAAATGATGAATCTTAAAGCAAAAACGTGAATTTTGAACCAAAGAATCTGAGTTCTCAACAAACAATTTAATAGTTGGTATTTCCATTAAAAAGTTTGAATTTTAAATTTAAAAAATATCTAAAGGACCCCGCACTAAATTATGGGAAAATGGCTTCCGGTGGATTTAGCTGAAACTTTGTAATTTTTAAGGTTATAAGTGCCGGATGAAATAACCGTAAAAAAAATCCTTTATTCAAGAAACCGAATTTTCAATGAAATAGTTAATTTATTAACAGAAAAAAGAATCTTCAGCTACTTGTATTTTTAACCGAAAAAGATAACATTTCTGCCAATGCAGAATTTTAAAACCAAAAGAGACGAATTTTCTACAAAAAAGCTTAATTAACATTTTTTTTTTAATATCTAAATTTATTCAAGAAAACGAATTTCGAATGAAATAGTTAATTTTTAAACAAAAACAAAAATTAATCTTCAGCTATTTGTATTTTT